>NC_073303.1:199618847-199730429 GCF_027595985.1 Sorex araneus
AGGGGCTGGAGCGATAGCACAGCGGGTAGGGCATTTGCCTTGCACGAGGCCAACCCGGGTTCGATTCCCAGCATCCTATATGGTTCCCTGAGCACCACCAGGAGTAATTTCTGAGTGCAGAGCCAGGAATAACCCCTGTGCATCGCCAGGTCTGACCCAAAAAGCAGAAAGAAAGAAAGAAAGAAAGAAAGAAAGAAAGAAAGAAAGAAAGAAAGAAAGAAAGAAAGAAAGAAAGAAAGAAAGAAAGAAAGAAAGAAAGAAAGAAAGAAAGAAAGAAAGAAAGAAAGAAAGGAAGGAAGGAAGGAAGGAAGAAAGGAAGGAAGGAAGGGAAAGAGAGAGACAGAAAGAAAGAAAGAAAGAAAGAAAGAAAGAAAGAAAGAAAGAAAGAAAGAAAGAAAGAAAGAAAGAAAGAAAGAAAGAAAGAAGAGAGAGAGAGAGAGAGAAAGAAAGAAAGAAAGAAAGAAAGAAAGAAAGAAAGAAAGAAAGAAAGAAAGAAAGAAAGAAAGAAAGAAAGAAGGAAGGAAGGAAGGAAGGAAGGAAGGAAGGAAGGAAGGAAGGAAGGAAGGAAGGAAGGAAGGAAGGAAGAAGGAAGGAAAGAAAGAAAGAAAGAAAGAAAGAAAGAAAGAAAGAAAGAAAGAAAGAAAGAAAGAAAGAAAGAAAGAAAGAAAGAAAGAAAGAAAGAAAGAAAGAAAGAAAGAAAGAAAGAAAGAAAGAAAGAAAGAAAGAAAGAAAGAAAGAAAAGAAAGAACAAAATTCCATATTCCAAGCCCTGAGCAGTAGAGACACTTGTAAGGAATTCCCCAGAGAGAAGGTCAGACCCATCCTTCCAGGAGGGCCCAGAACAGTTCAAATCACCAGATTGTGTGAGATCCTAAGAGTAGAAGCAATTCCATCTAGTGCTTTCTCTCTCTCTTTTTTTTTGTTTTTTTTTGTTTTTTTTTTTTTTTGCTTTTTGGGTCACACCTAGCAATGCACTGGGGTCATTCCTGGCTCTGCACTCAGGAATTACTCCTGGTGGTGCTCAGGGGACCATATGGGATGCTGGGAATTGAACCCGGGTTGGCCGCGTGCAAGGCAAACGCCCTACCCACTGTGCTATCACTCCAGCCCCCTCTCTCTTTTTTTTAATTGAATCACAGAGAATTAAAATGTTATAATGTTATTCATGGTTGAGTTTCAGGTGCATCCTAGCACCCACCCTTCACCAGTACCACTACCCTCCACAGTGGCCCCAGTTTCTCTCTCACACCCTCACCCCTGCCTGCCTCTATGAGAGGTGCTGTTTAATTTTTTTTCTCTTTTCCTTTTAGGCACTGTTTTTGCAATACTGTTACTGATAGGGAGTCCTGCATGTCACTTTACCTTCTTTCAGCACCCACTTCTCATCCAGAGTGACCACTTCCCTGTAGTGGTCCCTGCCCTGACCAATTCCCCTCTCTCCGCCACAACGGCAAGCTTCCTACTAAGGACCAGTTCTCCCGCTCGAAGTTTCTATTGTCTCGGGGCATCAGTCACTCCCTTACTACATGCTTTTTCAGATATGCTGCAAAGTGCCCAGAATCACAGTGCAGAAAAGACCTGTGTATACCTATATTGATTGCAGCACTGTCCACAGTTGTCAAAATGTATGGCTTTTCTTATGCCAGGCTTTGGAAGAGTCAGGGACATAGAAGACAGAATTTGCCTCTCCTTTTTGAAAGGCAGCCATGAGCTGGAGCAGGAACTACAGTACAGCAGGTAAGGTAACTTCCTTTGCACGGCACCTTACCCGGGTTTGATCCCCAGCATCCCATCTGGTCCCGTGAGCCTAGCAGGAGTAATTCTGAGCACAGAGCAAAGAGTGTTGCCAGGTGTGACCGCCAAGACCAAAAATAAATTTAAAAAATTTTAAATGAAAGACTGGGACCAGAGAGATAGTACCGTGGGTAGGGACTTTGCCTTGCATGTGACCACACCAGGTTAGATCCCCAATACCCCATAATGTCCTCTGAGCCTCACCACGAGTAATTCCTGAGTAAAGAGCCAGTAGTAACCCCTGAGCACTACTAGGCATGTCCCAAATTTTTTTTAACAATAAAAATAAATAAAAGACAGCAAGAAAGTGGGAGGAGGGAGCAGAGGTCTTTCTGGTGGTGGGATGACCACAGGAACTTTGGCAGTGGGTGTGGTGAGGTCGGAAGCTGTGCTCCCCAAAATTCCATAATATTGCAAACGAATGCTCAACCAATCCACAGAAGGCATTCAATCTGCTAAAGAAGCAAAGACCAAGGGACATTAAATTATGGCAATAAGCTTCAGTTCTGTAGCATTTCAGAAAAATAATTAATAGAGCAGCGGGGAAAAAAGAGTGGTAGTTCCTGTGGCACACCACGGGCCCTCCAAATAGGGTGCTTTCATGGAAAAAATCTCAACACTTGGGGCTAACAGAATGAGTAAGTAGTCCAACTATTTTTAATTAAAAGTATGGCTGATATTAAGCGAACAACAATTAACTAATGGTCACAGACCCTGAGACTCAGCCTGTGGTACTGAGTCTGCCAAATAGGTGGGGGACAGAGGGGGAAGGACCTTAAGGCAATTGGCGGAGACCCACTTACACTCTGATAACAGCTGTGGGCGTGGAACAGTGTCAGCCTGAATCTCTGCCATCCGCAGGACTGTAAATCACAGCCCCGAAATAAAAGTTGAGTATATATGTGGTTGTTGCCCTTGGCCCCTTCTGTCCTCCTCCTTCCTGTAAGGTTCACTCAGCGACCACATGATGACCAGCTGATGAAATAGCCGCACATTCCCGGAATAAGGAGCGTCCTGCTCCCTCAGGCACCCCGGACAGAGCTGATGGTCCAGCCCGAGCCTGGTAGCCCCCAGGCTCTATCCGGTGCTCACCAAGTGACCATTCCCCCGTCTTTGCTTCTTTTCCCGCCCAAGACAACTTTGAAATCACACTTAGTCTCTCCCAGGGTGCGGCTCTACCCCAGCCCTGACAGAGATCCATTCATAGGATTCGCCCGGGAGTGCACCCCAAATAAATTTCTCCTATTTCTTCACTTATTTCATCTTTGTCCCTCTGTCTGTGCCAGTCAGGGTCCCCAGATTGCTCAGTTGCCATCCCAAATTATCATATTCCTTTCCAGGATGTCCACCAAATGCTTCTAGGCCACGGAGCCGCTGACGGAGCCCTGGTGATCCCACTATAGGATGTGCCCCAGGAAACCAGCGTGCCAGGAACACATCCCCGCAGAGCTCGGCCTGCACCAAGGTAGCATGGGCTTCGAGGCACGGCTCACACTCGGGAACCAACTAGTCAAGGGCCTCCGCCCCCCCCCCCCACCGGGAACAAGTGCATGAGCTGATTTAGTTAGACAGTGAGCAGACAGATGCATGAACCTCAGGCCCTCACGCAAGTGACACTCACAGGTGCTCATCTGTGGTCCTGTGATGGGGCTGGGGATCCCCACGCTCTAGGCCCCAAGTATCTGGCATCCTGGTCAATGAAGCAGCCCCTACTATCCCAGCCAGCTCAGCCCAGGGCAGGCAAGCCCCTTGCTCTAGTTGCTGGAGTTAAACTCCCCTCTCCTTCAGGCTATTGACTAGCCTGAATCTCCTGCCTCCTTGCCAGGCTGTCTTCACCAGGACACCCTCAGAGAGGGGAGGGTTGAGTTTCCCTCCCCACCCTGAGCAGGGCCCTGGCAGCCAAAAACCTCCAGAACTCAACCACACCCATGCTCAAGGCCACTCTTCACATGCTCGGACAAGCCTCATGCATGAAGGAACCAGCAGAAGAATCCAGGTATGCGGGACCTGTGGCTGAGATCTCCAAGCCAGCTCGGATCAGGACAGGACAGGGCCTCCTCCACCCAGATCCTCCATTTTCCAGTAGCTTGGCAGTCACACCCACAAACTGCCCCTAGCGTTTTGTAATCCCATCAACATCCAAGATCCAGAGACTATAAAACAAAGTTCCCAGAAGCACATGGCTGCATTTGTGGCCACACAACCTCTTATTGTCTAGTTCTTCCTCTCAGAGAAACCAGCAAGCTACCAAGAGCATCCTGCATGCACAGCAGAGCCTGGAAATCTCCCCATAGCATATCTGATATGCCAAAAACAGTAACAATGATGGGCCCCATTCCCCTGACCCTGAAAGAGCCTCCAATGCGGCACTGTTGGGAAAGATGAAGTAAAGGGAAGCTGCTAAAATCTCAGGGCTAGGATTAATGGAAACGTTACTGGCGCCTGCTCAAGCAAATCAACGATCAATAGGATGACAGTGATGACAGTGATGGTTACTGTTCTGGGTCAGTTGGCCTGTGAGGGGACGGGGGAGGGACAGAAGTGTATCAGCAATGGCTTCATATCTGCATAATGTTGCATGTGCAGGCATGCCTCCTTTTATTGTACTTTGTTTTATGGTTTTATTGTACTTTGTTTAATCACATAAAAATGTAGATTTTTAATAAATGGAAGGTTTGTGGCGATCATGGGCTGAGCCAGTTTACTGGTCTCAGGCTTCCAAGAGCGTGTGCTCACTTCCTGCCTCTGTCATAGTCAATTCAGGCCTGAAGATTGATGTTTCCTTTTTCAGCATAATGCCATTGCACATTTAACAGGCTACAGTAGCATGGTAACTTAATATTTACATGTTCTGTGCAGCCAGAAAGTTTTCGTGACTTGCTTTAATGCTATAATCCATAAACAAACTGCTGCGGGGCTGGAGCGATAGGACAGTGGGTAGGGCGTTTACCTTGCACACGGCTGACCAAGGTTCGATTCTCAGCATCCCATATGGTCCCCCAAGCACTTCCAGGAGTAATTCCTGAGTACATGAGCCAAGAGTAACCCCTGTGCAACACTGGGTGTGACCCAAAAAGAAAAAAAATACACACTTGCTCAGCCTCTGAGGTGTGCCTGTACAGAGGAATCTATTCCTATTCCTATTCAGAGGAATCTCCTCTTTCCCTCTCCTCTTTTCTCTCTCTCTCTCCCCTCCTTCATTCTGCTCCCCTCCCCTCCTCTTCTCTCTCTCCCCTCTCTTCTCTCTTCTCTCTCTCTTTACTCTCCTCTTTTCTCTCTTTACTCTCCTCTCTCTCTCCTCTCTCCTCTCTCTTCTCTCTCTCCTCTCTCTTTCTCGCTCCCCCTTTTTCCCCTCCCCCTATGCCAGGTAATGAACTTTTGGGAAATAATAAAATTTCAAAAGACATCGCCTAGCCCTGAAGTAGCCTAAAGACATAAGGACCATGTCCCTTTGACATGCAAATCCTGAAGCACCCAAAGCACCACCCAGATGCAGATACCCAAGCCCCACCTCCTCTCCCCACACACAAACGCACACACTATGAGAAGACCAATACAGAGCAAGAGATGAGATTACAAAGGAATCACAGCACTGCAGAGCTTTCCTGTGAGATTCATTTCTTTCTTTTCTTTTTTTTTTTTTTTTTTGCTTTTTGGGTCACACCCAGTGATGCTCAGGGGTTACTCCTGGCTTTGCAGTCAGGAATTACTCCTGGCAGTGCTTGGGGGACCATATGGGATGCCGGGGATCGAACTTGGGTCGGCCGAGTGCAAGGCAGATGCCCTACCCGCTGTGCTATCGATCCGGCCCCGTGAGATTCATTTCTATGTACGCAGAAAACTCCAGGAAAAACCCATTTGGAGGAACTGGATTGAAGCTCTTCCCAGAAGCCAGCAGAGCACTGTCCTCTCCAGCCTGAGTTGCCTCTTGAGGTCTCACTTATTCGTCTCTGTCTCTTCAAGCTCCGTTCTCTATGAATATGGATTCCTTTTCCTTCTCCCCCACCCCACCTCACATCTTTCTAAGTTTTATTCCATAGACCCTCTCATGCTTCCCTAACTCCCTTCCTCCTGAAGTGCTTTTCTGCGAGGGACAGCGACAGGTCTGGAACACCTGGACAGGCTTAGGACTGACATTCATGCAGAGAGCATTTCCACACTCCAGCCTAAAGCCACGGGTCCCCGAGAACTTCGGTGGCGGGGGTCATCCCCCACTCCACGCAGCAAAAACGGACTCAAGGTGCAGCTTAATCAGCTGCCTCGTGGAACTGGTGAGACGTGAGCGTCTGGGCCATGCAGGTGCTCACTCAAAACTGCCCCGTGCCAGGCAGATGCCCCAGGTGGCCAAAGTGCGTGGAGCAGAGAGGTGGAAGCCCTCTTCCCCCATCTACGCCTCACTCCCCACTTTACAGAGCCACAGACAACAGATAGAAGTCAGAAGAAAGGCAGGGGGGCAGGTGTGCAGTGAAAAAAATTCAACTGGCTGAGAGCAAGCTATGGGCTCAAACCCCCACACCACATGACTCCAGTGACCCTTCTGGGTGTGGTCCAAAGACCCCCAGATAGAAGGGCAATACAGGATGTATTTTTTACTAATATTAAACATTTAGAACCTAATCATTTTTATCACCATGCAAATGAAATACAGATACCTATCTTTATAATTTTTTAAAGGGGGCAGAGAAAGAGCTTTTGTGTAATGTTTCTTGGAAATCTCAAATATCTAGTTACGCCAAGGAGAAAATAGCCTAATATTAATCACTTAAAGCCATAAATATTCCTTGTGCGGTCAAAGAATAATCAGCAAAATGAGAGAATTGTTTGAAAATGAATGTTAAAGGGTGAAAGCAACATTCTGAATCATGTATCATATAATTTATATATCATTAAACAGAATAATTCCATACATGCATAGAAAAAATAAAATATTTCAAATAATGCCAATGAGGATTGAATAATGGATTTCAAGTGATCTATGCACTTGTAAGTAGTTTCCAAATGTACTAAAATAAGCTTGTCTTACTTTTTTCATCAGTGAAAAGGTTATTCTTTGTCTTAGTCAATAATAATAATGCACCTACATTATAAGTATATGAATATTTTATGACATTTTTATACAAGCAATGTTAACTCGCTAGGTAAAATTTTATAGCCAAACTCAAACATCATCATAAAATGGAAACTGGGGCCCACAGAAGCACAAGATATACACCTGTAACCAAAAAAATATTTTTTTAAAGAAATGGGTTGCTATGGCCAGGAGAGTTTGGGGTAACTGGTTCTGTTTCCGTTTGCCACTGGAAACAGATCCTCTTCATTAGGACCTCACTTGCTTTCTCTAGGTGGATAAGATGACAGCTGATGTGGAAATCAAATCCAGGTCAAATTACCAATATTCCTTGTGCGGCTGGAGGTCAGAATTACCCAGAGCCCAGAGATTCAGAATGAATTTTTATTTACTCAGCATTTTCCCTTCCAATCTCAGCAAAGGAAAAGGGAAAAAGACAGGGGTGCAGCAGCGGGGGGCAAAAAAAACTTCCCAAGCTCAGGATTCAGCCTGTGTTTGCAAATGATGAAGAAAAAGAAACACATAGGCAGGCATAACCAGAAAGTACTGCACCGTGTGTTTGCAGAGCTCCTTGTGTTTGTAAAGGCACATGTTAAATTAGTTCAATTCCACTCGGATAATTCCAAAGAAAAGAACACTGTACATTGGAAGATAATAAAGAAACCATTGTTTTGTTTTGTTTTTTAACTTAATGGGCACTTAGGATATTCCAGACACAGAATTAGGAACAGAAGACAATATTAGGACTAAATGCAGCCCCAGAACCTTGGAAGTCATCTACCCTCTCCCCGTTTGGGGTTTTAATACATGTTATAGAGACATAATTTCCTTTCTAGCATCACTTGTTCACTAACATTATTGTGTAGAATAATAAGTTTGACTTCAATGAAAGCCCTCTGAATCAGGGATTCCTGTCACTGCCACTGTCTTACACTGTCACTGTCATCCTGTTGCTCATTGATTTGTTTGAGCGGGCACCAGTAACGTCTCTCAGTGTGAGACTTATTGTTACTGTTTTTGGCATATCCAATATGCCATGGGTAGCTTGCCAGCCTCTGCCGTGCGGGCAAGATACTCTCGGTAGCTTGCAGGGCTCTCCGAGAGGGGCAGAGGAATCGAACCCGGGTCGGCCGCGTGAAAGGCAAACGCCCTACCACTGTGAGGGATTCCTGTAAAGATTGAAATTCGATTCACATACAAGGGCCAGGAATATTTCCCCACAGTTGGAAGCGGGGCTCATGAGCTGGGGGAGAAGGCAGCTGGGATAGAGAAGGGATCACTAAGTCAATGATGGTTGGAGGGATCATTCAGGATGGGAGATGTGTGCTGAAAGTAGATAAAGGACCAAACGTGATAGCCTCTGAGTATCTGTATTGCAAACCATAATGCCCAAAAGTAGAGAGAGAGCATGGGGGAAATTGTCTGCCATAAAGTCAGGGGGAGGTTGGGAAGTGGGGGGAATACTGGAGACATTGGTGGTAGAGAATATGCACTGGTGGAGGGATGGGTGTTTGATCATCCTATGACTAAAACTCAAACATGGAAGCTTTGTGACTGTATCTCATGGTGATTCAATAAATTACTTCACTTGTATCACTTGTCATCGATTTGTATCACTTGTCATCACCGTTGCTCATGGATTTGCTAGAGCGGGCACCAGTAACGTCTCCATTCACCCCTGTCGAGTGCTAGTCTAGCCCAATGGCGGATTCAATAAATAAATAAATAAAAAGAAATTAGGCTCACAGTCCACCCTCTGGGCCCTTCCCCTTGCAGCCTAGTGTGACAAAATCAGTCTGCAGGAAAATAAAGCGTCATTCTCAGTGAGCTGCTCCTAACAATTTGTATTGCTTTTTGCTGTCATTTGCTAGTTCCATCTCAGGTGTGCTTCACCTGAAAGATGTGATTATGAAAAGAAATATGATCTTTGAGTGACTGAGAATTTAACCTGAAAGCTTTGTAACTTTTTCCACGGTGATTCAATAAAAAAAAAAAAAAAGAAAATTGAAAAAAAAAAGAAATATGATCCAAGTTGGGGCATACAATATTCTGAAAATTTCTGTCTCAAGAAAACATCCCATTGGGATACGACTTCCTTCTGTCACCTGCTAGCAGTTTCCCAGTCCCCTCCACACCCACCCAAGTCAAACCCTACTGTGGCATCAAATATCTAATCTGATCGTATAATCCCACAGTCTCCCCCTACCGAATGGTGCCACGTCACCCCCCTAACGTGCTCCTCCACCTACGACCCTTTAATGGCATTCTGCCCCACTTCTACAACCAGGACGTCATGTCCCCAAGGTAGAACAGTCATCACGGTCCACAGCTATGTCAGACATCCTGGTGTCCCCTTCTGTTTCCCTGCTGCCACGGCTGGTGTTTCAGCCCCCTCAAAGCCACACGCACACATTGCCAGCACCCCACTTGGGTGTCAGTGGAATAGCTCCTACTCATTCTCCAAGAGTCATCATAAGCATTCCATCCTCCATAGCACTGTAGCACTGTCCTCCCGTTGTTTATCGATTTGCCTGAGTGGGCACCAGTAACGTCTCCATTGTGAGACTTGTTAGCATTGTGAGACTTGCTGTTAGCCATCCTCCATAAGCCTCCATAAAGCTCTATAAACTGAGTTTTTCAGTTCTTAATTAGGAATTTCACTGAAACCAATACCTTTTTGGGAGGAAACAGGAAGGACAGTCTTGACCCTAGAGGGAGTGACACACCCCCACCTCTCTATCCTTCATGCCTCTGCTTTCTCTTTCAGCTAACCCTCATAACTACTAAGGAAACAGACTTCATACACCAAGCTGGAAATTACATCCTTTTCACGACTAAGGGCCCAGGAAAATAGGCAATTCATGGAATCCTTAGAGCTGGCAAAGTCTCCCAGAAACAGAAAAGATGCTGTGATATTTTCCTCCCTGAAGTAATGTAGGGAGCCGCTTTCCTAGTCAGACCGCCTGGCTCTCTGATTCTAACAGAGGCTTGTAGCAAGGTTGCCACTATGGTCGTCATTTGTTTCTCAATAGCCTATGCCTGTAACAAAAGGACATGTCAATCTGCATTTGTATGTGGGTCCAGACATAATTTCCCCTCAGCTGAAAAGGTATAAGTAGTAGCTGCTAGTAGAATAAACTCTCTCTTCCTCCTTGCTGCTTTCTGTGTCTGTGTCTGTTCATTCAGCTGCGTCCCCTCCTTAGCCCCACGAAGGGTCCTTCCTGCTGGTCAGGACATGGGACCCCACAAGGTAATCCACTCTGCTCCGAAGTGCATGCACCTACTCTCCGCCCAGGAATCTGGGGGAGGCCCGGTGGCTATCCAGACTTAACAGTGGGGACCATCAGGTAATGAGCACCGGGCAGGCTCAAGAGGAAGAATGGCTCCCTGGCCAGCCAGTCCCACGTGCCTGGACCACTTGCCCGAAGACAAAGCCTGTTCCATGTGAAGGAGATGGGTGAGCCTTGGGAGCTGCCAGTCCCTGTGGGCCTGGGCATTGCAGAGTCTGTGGTTTCACAGTTTCAACCTCTGCCTCCATTATTATGGGGCCTTCTTTTGTTT
Organism: Sorex araneus; assembly: GCF_027595985.1. NCBI lineage: Eukaryota > Metazoa > Chordata > Mammalia > Eulipotyphla > Soricidae > Sorex > Sorex araneus. The sequence continues at coordinate 199,629,271 of NC_073303.1, forward strand.
TCTTTTTGTTTTTGTTTTTGTTTTTTTTGCTTTTTGGGTCACACCTGGCGATGCACAGGGGTTACTCCTGGCTCTGCACTCAGGACTCACTCCTGGTGGTGCTCAGGGGACCATATGGGATGCTGGGAATTGAACCCGGGTCGGCCGCGTGCAAGGCAAATGCCCTACCCGCTGTGCTATCGCTCCAGCCCCATTATGGGGCCTTCTTTACTGGCTTCTCACCTTCTCTTCTACAGACGCTGTCATTTGTAACTTACTGCAGGACTTAGGGTCCATCTGAATGGCACCTTGAGACCCATAACTAAATGTCATCTGCAAAGACTTTTTCCAAATATAGTCACATTCACAAATTCAAATTCTAGGGGGGCCTGGATCACCCCTGAAGAGTACATCACGCGCGGGGTGGGGGGGGGAGCGAGGAGAGTACATCCTCCATGGGGATGGAGTGGATGAGGGTGGGATACTGGGATCATTGGTGGTGGAGAATGGCAGTGGTGTAGGAATGGGTACTCGATTGTTGTGTGACTGAAACATAAGCACGAAAGTTTGTAAGCCTGTAACTGTACCTTACAGTGATACATAAAAAAAAAAATTTTAATAAAATAAAATAAAAAGATGAAAACCTAAAAAAATAATAAAATAATAAATAAATGTTTATTTGGAAAAAAAAGTACATCATGGCCAGAGAAATAGTAGAGCAAGTAAGGAGGTTGCCTTGCTCTCGGCTGACCCGGGTTCAATCTCAGGCATTCGATATGGCCCCCAGACACCACTCAGTGCTGTAGAGCCAGGAGTAACCCCAGAGCATCAGAGGGTGTGACCCAAAAACTTCACTGTATCACTGTATCACTGTCATCCCACTGTTCATCGATTTGCTCGAGCAGGCACCAGTAATGTCTCCATTCGTCCCAGCCCTGAGATTTTAGCAGCCTCTCCTTACTCGTCTTTCCCAAGATTGGAGGCTCTTTCAGGGCCAAGGAAATGAGACCTGGAATAAGGACCCAAAAACTTAAAAAAAAAAAAAAAATGTAAGCATCAGGGCCTGGTAGTACAGTGGGTAAGGTGCTTGCCTTGCACACAGCTGACCCAGGTTCAATCCCTGGTATCCCATACAGTTCCTGAGCACTACCAGGAGTGATTCCTGGACACAGAGCCGGGAGTAACCCCTGAGGATCACCAAAATCGGCCAAAAAAAATGAGGAAAAGGAAAAGGGGAAAAAAAAGTGTGCATCAGGGCTAGAGATCTAGGACAGTGGATAAGATGCTTGCCTTGCACGCAGCTGACCAGGGTTCGATTCCAAGCACCCCAACTCTCACTAGAAGTGATCCCTGAGTGCATAGGTAGGAGTAAGCCCCAAAAGGTTGTTGCCCAAAGACAAACAACAAAAAGGAGTGTGTACTAGCGATGGACACTTTATCTGTCACTCCCCCAGGTCTGAAGCCCAGACAGGTTTCGTTGCCCCGGGAGCCGGAGATTTCCGGAGTTGGAGATCCCTGTCCCTCCGCCGTGGTACTTCTTAGGGGGCAAGCCAATGGATCGGGATCTCGAACCTCATGGGTGAAGTGACCGTGAATCTGTGCTGGAGAGAAGAGAGTTCATCAGAGTGTTGACCCAGCACTCTCTGGGCCTTCGGGCACTACATCCAAACCCAGCGAACAAACTGCCTCACCTGCTCCCTGCGCAGCTCCCGAGGGGACTGCACACCGCCCTTCTGCACACCGAGGGTAAGAGAGGCAAGGGGACAACTAGTCTCAGAGGAATACCTGCTGAGTCGCCCCGTGGAGCCCCGTCTCCGGGCTGACAACTCGAGGGCCTTTTGGAGTAGCTGGGGGGTGGGGGGCGGAGATTCCCTTCCCTGCCGGAAGTCCCAGCAGCCCCCACCTATATCCAACGTTGTGCAGATAGAAACGGCCCAGCGGGGCTGGAGCAATAGCATAGCGGGTAGGGCATTTGCCTTGCACGCGGCCAACCCGGGTTCAAATCCCAGCATCCCATATGGTCCCCTGAGCACCACCAGGAGTGGTTCCTGAGTGCAGAGCCAGGAGTGGCCCCTGTGCATTGCCAGGTGTGACCCAAAAAGAAAAAAAAAAAAAAAGGCCCAGCTCCCAAATCGAACCTTATCAAGCCCCCAAGGTGTCCCAACACCACCGTTCCTGGAACACACATATGCACAACATCTTCACATTCCATAGTATTGCCAGCCCCGTAGGAGGACCTCGACAGGAAAGTGGCACGGGTGCTCGCTGTGACACAGAAGGCTCAACCAGCACCCACCCCCCGGAAGCCCTCAGACAGTCACTTTAATGACACCGTTATGAAATACAACAATGATGGCAAATTCTCTTTCATTGATCTTCTTTTTTTGATAATTCCATTTGCCTTTTTGTTGTAACATAAAGTCACTCTGTGCCTGCTGATGACACAGGCTGGGGGCGGGGGGGGGCGCATTGGGGGGGAAACCGGGGACCATTGGTGGAGGGAAGTTTCACACTAGTGGTGGGATTGGAACATGGAATGTTTCGAACAACTATATCTTATGAACAACCTTATAAATCACAGTGTTGAAATCTGTTTTTAAGTGTTCTATTTTTAGAGAAGAGAAGAGAGGAGCAGAGAAGGCCAGAGCTGAAGGGGAGCCCTTGGCTCAGTGAGGGCCAGTCAGTGGTTTGGCCTTCTGAGGGAGCCTTCTGGAAAATAAGGGAGGGAGCCAAAAGAGAGCCCGGAGGAGCCGGAGAGGATGCTCGAGACGCCCCTGAGCCCAGCGCAGCCCCTGCCATGCCCAGTACCTGAGCACTTGGTGACTCGCGGGGTGACCCCTGCCCTGAGGCTAGAGCTACATTCTCTGACCCCTTCAAGGCCCCCTGCCCCGTGTCACTGACGCTGAGAACGCTCCCCCCGAGGGTCTCTCCTGGTTCACCTCCAAAAGCCCACACAGAGACTTACTAAAGGTACTTGGTTCCTGCTGGTCTTGCTTTGCTGGTCATGCTGAGGTTTAGGCCACGTGTGTGTTTGCTTTCGGTGTTTTGCTTGTTTGTTTGTTTGGTTTGGGTTTGGTGTGTTGCATGATTTCCAAAGGATCTGACTTCTTGGAAAAGTTGCTCATTTTCTAACGATGAGTTCTCTGTGATAGGAAAAGGATTGGCAATGAATGCCATATGTGTTCCAGTGACACTTGGTTCCCAGAAAATGGGTGTCCTCAGGAAGATATCTTGGCTGAGCTAAAAGATAAAAAATAATAATAAACCATACTTCTGGAAGATTTCCTCTGAGTAGTTGCCAAATGTAAAGCTACTAAAGTTGTTTTTGTTGTTTTTATTTTAGTTTGGGGTGGGGAGAACATATGTGGGCTGGGGCTTGGACCACACCCAGAGGTGTTCAGGATCTACTCCTGGATCTGTGCTCAGGAGTGACCCCTGGTGGTGATGGGAGACCATAAGCAGAGCCAGGTATCAAACCAGGACGGGCTGCACACAAGTACCTTAGCACCTGTACTCACCCCCGCCCCACCCCCCCGAGACTTCATCACCGGACTCAGGGACACTGAACAGACGGGAGGAGCTGAGTGGAGGGAAGCAGGGGGCTGTGACCAGGAGCCTGCCTTGGTCTCGCTAAACTCATCCTAGTCTGTGCATCTGAAATGACTGTAGCACTGTAGCACTGTTGTCCCGTTGTTCATCGATTTGCTCGAGAGGCCACCAGTAACATCTCCATTGTGAGACTTGTTGTTACTGTTTTTGGCATATCGAGTACGCCACACCATGGGTAGCTTGCCAGGCTCTGCCATGCAGGAAGGATACTCTCGATAGCTTGCCGAGAGGGACAGAGGAATCGAACCCGGGTCAGCCGCGTGCAAGGCGAATGCCCTACCCACTGTGCTATCGCTCTAGAGAAATGACATTCATGTAAAAGTCCCCTTTAAGGCTCAAGCCCAGGAACCTACACTGATAGTTCTGCTGACCTTCCCTTCAGGTTTCTTTCTAATATCAGCCTCAACTGATGATGCTCGGTCCCTAATCAATGTTGACCCACCAAGCTGGAAGTGCAGCAGCAAAATGTTCTGGCACACTCCCTCCAGCCTTGTCCCTGTGGTCCCTATGTCACCGGGAATCCTTGGGAGACTGCCCGAAGATGGCAGTAGTTTCGGGGCGGAAGGGGGAGAGATCACCCACTGATGTGGAAGACCGAGAGAGAAGTCCATGAATGCTTTAGGTTTCATTTCAGATCTCACCCCCACCTGGATCCCTGCCTAAGAGAAGAGTGGAATATTCTGGAAAATAGAAGCCATAGACTGGTATGGGAAAGCTATTTTTCTTTTTACATTTTTTTAAATTTTTCTAGTATTACTTTATTGGTGGTGCTCAGGGATGGAGCCCGGGCCTCATACATGCAAAGCATGTGCCCTCCAGCTGAGCCGCTTCCTTGGCCCCTGACTTCTCCTTTATTACTTTTTAAATCATTTATATTGAAGTACTTGGATTTACAATATTATAACTCTGTTGTGTGTGTGTGTGTTGGGGTTCTCTGTGTGTTGTTTTGTTTTTGTTTTTGTTTTGCTTTTTGCTTTTTGGGTCACACCCAGAAATGCACAGGGGTTGCTCCAGGATCTGCACTCAGGAATTACTCCTGGCAGTGCTCGGGACCATATGGGAGGCTGGGAATCGAACACAGGTCGGCCACGTGCAAGGCAAAAGCCCTACCTGCTGTGCTATCGCTCCAGCCCCCACAGTATTGTTACTCTTACTTGATACAAAGAGCCCACCTCCCTCCACCAGTGTCCTAGAGACCCTCCCAGGTCCCATCTTTCAGGTAGCCTCAACTCTATAGACAAATTCTTCAGTCCTGATGACTTTGAATATCTGAAGGGAAAACTATCTTTCTCAAGATTCAGTTCCAAGACCCTCTGGCCAGTAAATAACTGTCTTCCAGAGGAAACATCTGTGAGCTTCAGAACTTAGCAATTTGTATAAAGGAGGAACAGAAAAGGGGAATGATGACATTGAGCTTCCAAAATGGTCATGTCTAATGTTCTTAATTCTATCATTGTCATTCTGCCAAATCTCAATTCTTTAATTTTCTAAAGGCATCATAAGTCAACCTCAGTATGAGCACTAAAACCTGTGGTAACTGAAGCCACTTCTGCCACGCTGTGCTTTCCAAACGCTCTCTTAGCACTTCCTGGCAGAATTTGAGAACGTGTCTCAGAAACCTGCAACTATTTCACAGTCGGTATTTTAGTTACGTTAAAGAGGTTTTTATCACCCTACCTCGAGAATAAAACAAAAGCCTTCAACAACCACTTTTTTTTAATCACTGTTGAAAATTGATGAAAGTTTTCTCTTTTGAAGGTGAAACATGCAGTTTCTCACAGCAGCTCTGTCGCCACCCACCGCAATTCAAAGTAGGAGAAGCGGTAGGACACTCTGTTCTTGGAATTGAGCTCAGCTTAGGAGAGTATTGTCAACTATTTTAATATTCCATTTTCCAGGAAAACATAGTACATGTTCCACTGAAACCCATTAGATTCCAAAGCAACCAATCAATTAAATGGGCCCTGTCTCCAGGCCAAACGCAGTCACCCCTGGGTCAACAGCACAAAGGAATATTTTATCAATGTGCAAACACCAGGCGCTCCAGGAAGTAGACCTTTGCATTCCTGCCTTGCGTCTCATTGAAACTGGGACACAGAGCTGACGCTTCCAGACAAAAATCAAGTCCACTTTGACCCCCGCTTCCCCTAAGCTCACTGCCACTCCAGGGAAGCACAGTTGCCTCCATGAAACCTAAGAATCTTCTGGCACCCCCCAAAATCCTGCCCTTGGCAGCGGCCTATATAAAGTGAGTCTGAGAAATGTAATACACGCTAGGAATGCTCCTGGAAACAGCAATATTATATCCACCAGGGGAAAAGGCTTTCTGGGGATTAGTGTGCGCTCTGAAACTTGAGGCTTCTCAAGGTCTCATAATTATGATCCCAATTACTGTAACTGCCGACATCATTCCTCTTCCCCAGGTACGACCGGGTCCCTTTTCTCTGAAGCTCACAAAGTCAGTGGCTTCGAGACACTTGCCTCGGTCCAGAGTGTCTCAAGGTTGAAGACCCTCCAGAGAGACCCGTCATCCCCCGACTACTGACCAAATGTGTTTTCTCTGGATTTCAGCCATGCCCCGACCTTGCAGGGGGACAAGGTAAAAGGCATACCTGATTAACTCTACACTTATAAACCAATTATTTCACATTCGGCACTGCCATTCTGTAATCACTGACACAAAATCTTTTGCAAAACAAAATGTAATAAATGAGAAATCGATTGAATTTTTTTTTCCAGTTTGCTTTAAGTCAGCTCTTAAGAAACAAGGTCCTTTAATGAGAAAGGTCTGTCTGCTGACATTATCCCACATCAACTCTGGCCATCTCTGGAGGAGGCGGAATCACATTCCAATCTAGGCATAAGGACACCTTCGCATTGTTAACCCAGTGGACAAGCGGAGTATGATTTTTCTATCTAAATAGGAGGAAAGAGAGGCTTGCATAGAGATTTACTAGTGCTCAAATTATACCAAAAGCTCATGCAAGTCCAGGAAGAGTAGCTTTCTTGCCTAATGGTGGCTCTTCAAGAACTCCTCCCTGGAGATCAAGTTAGTCATCCCCGGGCTGGAGCGATAGCATAGTGGGTAGGGTGTTTGTCTTGCACGCGGCCGACCCGGGTTCGAATCCCAGCATCCCATATGGTCCCCTGAGCACCGCCAGGGGTAATTCCTGAGTGCAAAGCCAGGAGTAACCCCTGTGCATCGCCGGGTGTGACCCAAAAAGCAAAAAAAAAAAAAAAAAAGTTAGTCATCCCCTTTTTCTCCAAATCTCCACTCAAATGACCCCTCCTAGACCAGGGCTCCCCCAAAAAACTATCCTGTTGATATGTGAAGAAATCTCCAACCTCCCACCACTGTACTCATCAGCTTTCCCCACCCAACTTTTCCTTCCCAGGACTCTGCATTTAGCCTCCTGTACATTTCATCTATTTCTTGATTCTGCTTTATTGCATGACTCCCTCCCTCCCTGTGAGAATGAAAGTTCCATGAAGCCAGAAAAATCTTAGCCGCACCTCAACAGAAACCAGCATGGAGCAGATACTCTGTAAATTGAATGAAATACAATATTTAAAATGGAAGATCAAAATAAAATTTCTCAACCTGGGGCTGGAGCGATAGCACAGAGGGTAGGGCTTTTGCCTTGCATGCAGCCAACCGAGGTTCGATTCCCAGCATCCCATATGGTCCCCCAAGAACCGCCAGGAGTAATTTCTGAGTGCATGAACCAGGAGTAACCCCTGTGCATCGCCGGGTGTGACTCAAAAGCCGAGAAAAAAAAAAGTTCTCAACCAGGTATCAACCTGCTCTCCTGGTGGACAAGCCTGCCGCAGAGGCCAGGAGAGAACCTGGGGATGCTGGTGGGGGGAAGCTGACTCAGGTGGTGGGGTTGGTGCTAGAACATTGTGTATCTAAAGCTCAACTATGCATAACTTTTTATATCATGGTGCTTTAGTAAAATTTTTAAATGAAAGGCATAAATAAAATATAAACAGGCTCAATGTCATTTGGGATATAAATAATTATAACTTATTTTATGTTCTATATACCAAATCGACCCAATAATATTTTAGAGGGTTACTCCTACATTTCAGACATCTGAATAGAGGTGGTAAGTGTCCAAAGCACACTTTGATTTTGGAATAAGCAAATAATGCAACGTAATACAACTGCATATAGACTAAAACGAAACTGCATTTGAGGGCAAATTCACCCCCTCTGGTTATAACACACCCAAGATCATAACCCAATACAACATACCAACTTACCTGCAGTCACCATATGATTCTGAGTTTTTGCATTTAGCAAAACACTCATGTAGCATTTGAATTCCAAAACAAGGCGAGGTTTCAAGAGTAATCTTTCCTTTTAATCTTTTGTTCTAATGAGAGATGACACACAGCTGGCTATCTTTGGAAAGCATTGACTCAGCATGTCCACTTAACTCCCCATCTAACCAAAGACCCAGAGAGAAACAAACTTGACAGTTCTAAAGTAGACAACATCAACACTACATTTCCCCATAACAGGAATATGGAGATGGTGGGGTTCTTTTTTTTACTGATAATGTTCTTTCTCTGACATCATTCTTTCAGACTGAATTAGAAAGGGGTTTTCTTAGATATCGCACAGTGCTCTGCAAACAACGATACTCTGCTTTGGTTTCTTTTTTTTTTTTCTTATTGCTGGGTCTTTTGAGTATACCTGGCAGTATGCGGGGGAAGGGGCAGGGAGGTGTCACTCCCAGCAGTGTTCGAGGGACAATGCAGTACCAGGGAACGAACCTGGGCCTCTCACAAGCAAAGCATGCACCCATGCCCATTATGCAATATCTCCAGTCTGTTTTATGTATTTCACTGCTTTTCAATTTCTTTATTTTTTGGAGAAATGAGAGAAAGAAAATTACGTTCATGAGAGCCACCTACAGTGGGAAAAAACCACTTCAAAGCAAAGATATCCACTAAATGTTGGATAAATTCATTGATGACATGGCATGACAGGGAATGCATTTTTCTGGACCTGACTAGTCCAAGTTCTGGCATCATGAACTGAGGAGTGTCTTTTTTTTAATTTCTCTTTTAAAGTAATATAAATAAGAGGCAGAGATGCTTCCAGGCCTTCCTGCACCAGGCTGAGTCTCATCCAGGGCACCCCGGGGGCTGGGGGGCAGATTAGTCCACCACTCACCCCAAGAGAGCCCCAGCAGCTGAAAAACTCCACACTCCACAATCACTGTCATGCTCAAGGGCAGACTCCACCACCAATTGGGAGAAGCCTCACCCAGAAATTGATCTGTTGAAAAACTCAAGTATGCAGGTTTTGTGACCAAAATCTCCAGGCTTTCATGGATTCAGGGATGGGCGACCTCCCCGCATCCCCCGGTTCTTCCAGGAGCCTGGCAGTCATGTTCATGAACTGCCTCCGGCTGGCACCAAACAGGTCATTAACCAGCCATGATCCAGAGACTCATAAATAAATCCCGAAAGATCAACAGGCTGCATTGATGCTTCCAGACCCCAAAGTTACCATCCAATTAAAAATTTAACTCCAGCTGTATCACCCCATTCAAAATTTTAGAATTCCTGAAGCACATGACCATGTTCACACTGCACAACGTCTCAAACTCTACATCACCAATATGCCAGCAGTAGCACACCACATTGGATGGGATGTAAAGTAGAAGACAACCGATCTCAATTAAGAAAATAATAACATACAAGGCTTAATCTGTAACGACATGTTAGTGATCTCCCCTAGAAGGGCTTAATGGCTCCACGGTGAGATACAACAATCCTCACGCACTTTCTTCTAAGAAAACCTTTTTGATTGCTTTCAGCAAATTATTCATAACAAGCAATATAAAATAAATTATTTAGGGTCTACTGTTGGGGCAGGCTTGAGTGGTGGTTGGGAAAATGGGAAATAATGGTGGTGGGAATGGTGTTGGAATATTGAATGTAACAAATCAAGAGCAATTTTATAAAAAATAAATAATTTAAAAATAAGTTTAAATGAAGTAACACAAAAAAGAATGACACTTATTTTAAATTAGTATGTAGACATGGAATATAAAAAAGACATGGAATATAAGACAGAAGTTCATAAAGTTCTATTCTTTAAAACTTACCTCTTTTAACAGTTAATTGCTATTTTTTCAGGCTTTTTGTCCATACAGATATGAAAGATATGTATGTATTTAACAAAATAGCACCATATAATGCATACCACTCTATAAGTCAATTTCTTAAATCTATCAGATATATCCCCATGTCAGATAATAGAGTAGATGTATTTCATTCTTTAAAGAACTAAATAATATTCTTAAGTCATGTAGTCAATACCCTATAGATAAAACAGTTTAACTATCAGGGGAAAAAACACGGTCTTTTCTTTCTTTTTAATAGATGTCAAATTAATCTCTAAAATATTACACCATCCATACTGAATACTACCAACCTTCTTCCACATATATTACTTAGTACTATTATCTTCTCATGTATAATTTCTCATGGGAGAAATGTTATTTTGTGGTTTTAATTTATATTAACTTGATCACCAGCAAAATAAGAATCTCTTCTGCCTACAAGTTATTTATATTTCTATGAATTGTATTTTCATGTCTCTTGCTTATTCTGTTTAATATTTATTCACATTATTATACAGTGTTAACATTTATGCTTTTGATAAATTAAGTTTTGATACCTTCACTATCACTGAAGTGCCAAACCACTCCATATATTTTTTAATTTTATTTAATCACTGATTTACAAAGTCATTCATAACACCATGGTTCCAGGCACTCAACATTACAACCCAATCCCACCACCAGTGTGCCCTCTTTCCACCCACATCCCCAAGTTTCCCATCCTCCCCAAATCTGCCACCTTAGCGGGCACGAACAAATTACTTTGTGTTGCTTGTTACAACAAAAAATGCAAATGGAATGATCAGAAAATAGATGAGTAAAAGTCCCTTTGTGATCCTGTCGTGACTCACAATGGTGTTGTTGAAGTCACTGTCTGAGGATTCACTGAACTAGTCAATGCTGGTTGTGTCTCTTGGGCTGTGTTCCCTCACTGAGCTTGGAGGACTTGTATGTAATTTTTCCATCAAATTTGCTGTGCTCTTACGGGGCTGTCAGTGCTGTAAAATGTGGAGGAGCTGTGGAGTGGGGCCATTTGTAGGTCAAGGGGGGCAGGGTATGGGGGAAGGGAGAGAAATCTATCCTCTCCCATTGAAGGTTTTGAGATTGATCTACGTGGAATGATTTGGTGACTTGGTGGATTGTCCCCTTCATATTTTAAACTAGATTCTGAGTTGCTTTCTTACTGATTTATAGATACTTAAGCTCTTTTTATTTTTAACTTTTTAAACTTTATATGTTAGTGAATATTTCCCTCAGCTTGGTGCTTTTTTAGTTAGCATTATATTGTTTATAGTTATACACAAAGGTTTTGCTTCAAATGTTATCAAATATGTCATTTAAACCATAAAGACTTCTGAATCATATGTAATTTTCAAAATGCTTGCCCATTAATTTTCTGTATTTTATGGATTTTTTATATCTAAACCTATAATTATTTTATTTACTTTGTATGTGGTTTAAGTTAGACAGATAAATTTCTTTTTTAATTCCTATCTTCCAAACTTAAAAGTTTACTTCTAATTTTACCAATTACGCCAGTTATGCAAGCATGTTTGTTTGTGAATCATTTATCCCTTCTCTGCTGATTTAAAGTGTTTCTCTTTGGCAGACTGCTGGGTGAAGGTAATAGGGGTTGGTGGGCTGATTGATGAAGGCAAGTGGACACTGGTAATGAATCACGAATCACGAAATCCCGTTAATCACCGATTTCTCGGGGGGGGGCTCAGTAACATCTCATTTCGTCCTTTCCCTGAGATCTTAGAAGTCTCTCTCGACTCGGCCCTCCTAACGATGTTGCACTGGGGGCTCTTCAGGGTCAGGGGAATGAGATCCAGCTTGTTACTGGATTTTGCATATGAATACACCATGGGGAGCTTGCAAGGCTGTCCCATGAGGGCAATAAACTCTCAGAAGACTGCCAGTTTCTCCCAAAGGGAGAAGTAGGCTAAAGATATTACTTCTGGGGGGCTGGAGTGATAGCATAGCGGGTAGGGCATTTGCCTTGCACTCAGCCAACCCTGGTTCAAATCCCAGCATCCCATATGGTCCCCTGAGCACCGCCAGGGGTGATTCCTGAGTGCAGAGCCAGGAGTGACCCCTGTGCATCTCCGGGTGTGACCCATAAAAGAAAAGAAAAAAAAAAAAGATATTACTTCTGGGAGCTTGCTTTTAAGCCTCTGGATGTTGGCCGTTGATGGGATTACACACACCTGGGTTCCTCTGCCGGTACCTTCATGCATGAGGCCTGTCCCAACATGTGGAGAGGGGCCTCCAGCATGGCTGTAGTCTTCAGTTCCAGTGGTCTTCAGCCGCCGGGAGCTCTGCTCGGGGTGGAGAGGGAAGCTGGAGCCCATCCCCTCTGAGGGGCCCCAGGAAGACAGCCAGGTGTGCGGGCAAGAGACTCTGCCGACACTGGTAAAAGGGATGATATTGAAACATTTTATGCCTGATATCCAACTACGATGATTGTAATTTCATGGCGAATAAAATTTAAGGAAAAGAGGGGAAAAAATAAATAAAATGCTTCTCTTTTTTGTTAGTTTGGATGGGGAACACACCCAGCAATGTTCAGGGGCTACTCCTGGTACAGTGCTCAAGAGGTAGATTGCTCCTGGCAGTGTTCAGGGAACAATACAGCTATACAGTAGTGGAAATTGAACCCAGGCCTCTACCATGAAAAATATGCACACTAGCCCTTTGAACTATCTTCCCAGCCCTAAAATGCTCCTTTAATAAGCAAGATATGTGCTTGAAGACTTTAAGAGCAAAGACCAAAATTTTCAGAAGAAGCAATTCTGTCTCAAGACTTTAAGAGGTAGCACTGTAGCACTGTCATCCCGTTATTCATCGCTTTGCTCGAGCAGGCACCAGTAACGTCTCCACTGTGAGATTTCTTGTTACTGTTTTTGGCATATCGAATACGCCACGGGTAGCTTGCCAGGCTCTGCCATGCGGAACGCTGCCTAAGTTTCCAGCCTGCATGACTTACCTTTGGAATTTTGACCTAAGACTATACACTCAACTCTTCATTCTCTTAATCTCTTGGCCTAAATCATGGGCCAGCATCTCTCTAAATTATTGTGCTTTTATTGCTCATTTTCACATCAAGGAAAGTCTAAATATTTCCCACTATTCTTGGTCAAAAATTTCTCAAAGGCACTGGAGAGACAGTTAGGATGTTTGCCTTGCTTGTGGCCAACCCAAGTTCAAGTTCCCAATACTGTACAGGACGCCCTGAACACCGCCAGAAGTGACCTCTGAGCACAGAGTGAGTGACAGTCCCTGAAAACTACTGGAGATGCCTCAAAACAAACAAACAAAAAAAAAGTCTCAGTTCTTCTAGTGCATTCATTTTCTAGATTAGCCTTTAGAATCAAATTTGCAGTCAATCCACCATATAAATTCAACTTTAGAAGAATTCTTTCCTTCTGCCAGCCAAAGTACACTAAATGGGCATTTCTATGTTCTGACCATTGATACTAAGGGCTGTTCTTATCATGCCCCAGGACATCTAACAGATTATGAAGTATATAGTGAATTCTCACAGTCTCATGTGATGTAGCACTGTAGCACTGTCATCCCATTGTTCATTGATTTGCTCGAGCGGGCACCAGTCACGTCTCCATTGTGAGACTTGTTGTTACTGTTTTTGGCATATTGAATACCCCATGGGGAGCTTGCCAGGCTCTGGCGTGCAGGCGGATACTCTCGGTAGACTTCCAGGCTCTCCGAGAGGGACAGAGGAATTGAACCCGGGTCAGCTGTGTGCAAAGCAAATGCCTACCCGCTGTGCTATTGCTCAAAATATGACAAATCCTAAAAGATTTATGGGGACTGGAGCAAGAGCACAGTGGGTAGGGCGTTTGTCTTACATGTGGCCAACCCAGGTTCAATTCCCAGCATCCAATATGGTCCCCTAAGCACCGCCAGGAGTAATTCCTGAGTGCATGAACCAGGAGTAATCCCTAAACATTGCCGGCTGTGACCCAAAAGGAAAAAAAAATCCTGAAAGATTTGACTCCTCTCCCAAATTTAGAGCTCCAGAAAAGGTTATCATAAGGGTGGATAGCTAAACTTCAACATAAATAGTCATTGGAGTTAGCCAAGAAATAGGATGAGGAAGGAATTTTAGGCAAACAAAAGAACAAGCTAATAGAGCTAACTGACATAAATGACATGACAAATGTCAAATATGACCCAAACATGATGACCAAAGTTAGAGGCCCAAGAGGATGTATTAGTCTGTGTTCTCTTCTCAAGAGCAATGCACTGACTTAAAGGGGTTTTGAGAAGAGAGTGAAAAAAAAAAAAAGTGCATCTATCATGCTGGATATTATGGAAGACCCAAGTATTTCCCATCTTCCTGATGAATTAGCCATGTGACCATTTCTGGCCAATGGCTTATAGGTGGACCTGATCAATTTTCATGTAGAACCCATTAAAATCTGGTTCCGTGCTGATTGCCACAGCATGACAGTAAGATGGTTGATTCCCCAAATGGGAGTATCCTGGGTTACTAAATCACCAGATAGGCTGAAATGCAATCATGAATAATTTTGCAATAATTCAATAAATTAAAAAATATATATATGTATATATACATATATATATATATATATCAGGGGCCGGAGCAATAGTTCAGCAGGTAGGGCATTTGCCTTGTACCTGGCCAACCAGGGTTTGAACCCTGGTATCCCATACTGTTCCCTGAGCACTGCCAGAAGTAATTCCTGAATACAGAGCCAGGAATAACCCCTCAGCATTGCTGGGTGTGACCCCAAAAGCCAATAAATAAATAAATAAATTTTTTATTTTTTTTTAGAAATAACCAGATTGGGGTGGGGAGGGCAGAGGGGATGGGAGGAGGTTGGTGGGCATTGCCCTAAGGCTCACCCAATCAATACTGTACCCTTCGTGAGCAAGAAATAAATCTTCATCGTAAGCCATTGCGTTCTGAAGGTTTGTTTGCTGTCATGGTAGAGCCCAGTGCCAAGCCGGCTAATAAAGATTCCAAACATGAACCCAATGATTGAGGACCTAGTCACTCAATCTAGCTGCAAGGAAACCTACTTGCCCTTGTCCATAAAAGTCCATTGAAAAATCCTTGCTTTTATGATGAAATCATGCAATTTGCTACAACAGGGATGGAGCTGGAAGAGATCATGTGGGGTGAAGTAAGCCAGAGAAGGACAAACACAGGATGATCTCACTTATTTGCGGTAATTGGATAACTGGACGAGTAAATGAAATGTATAGAGGTCTATGTATATGTGTGTGTGTGTGTTTGTGCGTGTGTGTGTCAGGGGAAGGAGGTGTTAGACCACTCACAATCCAGAGCATAGGGAGGGGAAGAACAGTGAAGATAAAAAATGAAAGGGAAGCTTTCCGGCCCCGCGCAAGATCGACCCCAGAGGCAACTGAATCACTTTGGACACGAGCAGCGCCCCCAAAATGCCTCCAAACTGTGTGCTCGGAGCTTCTGGCCCAGGCGCTGCCAGCGAGTGATGCAATTACCAAAAGAATTTTCCCTGGACTTCATATAGAAATCCAAAACCGCGCGGCTGCGATAGCAGCCGCGCGACCTAATATCTCTTGATTGTCAGCAACGTGTAAATGTTCCTTTTTGGCAGGGCTTAACATGGGGGGAAACTCCAAACAATAGTACTAAGTTTTTTGTTGAAGGGTAAAAGATTGTAGCGATAGAATTTTAGGCAGAATTTTCCCTGGACTTTATATAAACTTTCTATATAAACCCAAAACCGCGCGGCCGCGGCAGCCTAATGTCATCTAATCATCAGCAATATGAAATGGTTCCTTTGTAACGGGTTGGACTTTGGGGGGACCATAATAGGGTTAAAGTTTGTAGCGACGTGTAATTTCTGGCTGTACTTTCCCTGGACTTTATACAGAAATTCAAAGCCGCAAGGCCGCTGCCATGGCCGCGAAACCTATTGTCATTTAATCATCACCAATATGAAATGGTTCCCTTTTAACGGGTCGGACTTTGGTGGGAAATCCTAACAAGAATAGTAAGTCTTTTGCTGAAATATTGAAGGCTACCAAAGTGGTAGCCATCTCTATAGACTGAACTAAGCCATATCCCCACGCCGGCTGAGAAGAAATATCCTTCTTTCTCGGGAAGAAACGCGGCATGGCGTTAACCATAGTATGATGTCCATTAAGCTGACACGGACCTGGTGGCGTGGGAATGGGATACAAGGGAATAAATTATTATGTACTTGGAACAGCGGGATGCTGGTGGAATCTTGAGCCGGGGCCGATACCAGCGTATTACTTTTGGTTCCAGAAATTGCTTGCAGACATTCTACCAGACTATCAACTAAGCCAGAGCCCCACGCCGGCTGATGACGAGAAATAACCATCTCTTTTGGTTTGTTTTCCCTTTGTCAGGCAGCATGGTGATTACTAAACAGGCGTGATCTCGGTGGCGTGGGACGAGGGGGGAAAAAAATAGAAAAGTTATGTAACAAACAGCAGGACTTAATATCTCTACATTCTCAGCAATGGAGAGCCATCAAATGCTTCCTTGACAGTGGGACTGTCTTTTCTTTTTTGGGGGGAAACCCTAGCAACAATAGTGAGTTATGTGTTGAAACATGGACTGTAACCAAGATAAAGCGTAAACGAAGTGAAACTTATCACTTACAAGGGCGGGGACTGGGGGGGCGGGAGGGGGCGGGAGGTATAATGGGGTGGTTGGTGATGGAATATGGGCACGGGTGAAGGGAAGGGTGTTTGAGTATTGTATAACTGACATAATCCTGAGAACTATGTAACCCTCCACATGGTGATTCAATAAAATTTAAATTTAAAAAAAAAAATGAAAGGGAAGTCAAAAAGGGTAGACAGAAGGTAACGGGGGAGGGTGGACAGGGGTCAAGAGCCTCGGGTACATTGGCGGCATAGAGAAGTGGTCTAGCTATTTGTACAAGCCACAAAAGACATTATAGAAACATGAAATTCAAACAACAGCAACACATCTTAAAGATGTGCCTGCCAAAGAGGAAGGCTGGGGGGAACCTGGGGACACTGGTGGAGGGAAGCTGACATGGGCGGTAGGAATAGTGCTGGGATACTCTATGTCTAAAACTCAATTATGGGGGCTGGAGTGATAGCACAGCAGGTAGGGCATTTGCCTTGCACGGGCCAACCCAGGTTTGATTCCCAGCATCCCATATGGTCCCCCGAGCACTGCCAGGAGTAATTCCTGAGTGCAGAGCCAGGAGTAACCCTGTGCATCGCTGGGTGTGACCCAAAAATAAATAAATAAATAAATAAATAAATAAATAAATAGACCTCAATTATGAATAACTGTGAATCACAATGACTTAATAAAAAAATTTAGATAAAGCAACAAAAATGAGTAAGTATTTTAAAATTCTTTTTTTCTAGAACTAAAAACACTGCTTTTTCCTGGGGAGAGCAAGGGACCAATATGACCCATGACCTGAGGCTACCCTCTCAGAGAGTGCAAGCTACTTTATAGACGAGCGCTGCACTCTACTGAACGGGTTTGAGGTTCCTCCTCTAAGAGGACTGGGAGGAATTCACAACTTTCCTGCATTTCTCTCCTTTATGCCCTACCTTCAGGTCATATTTATTTACCTCTTTGTTCTTACAGTCTGGTCTTTTTTCTATCTTTCTCCAGACATGGTCCTGATTGTAGGGGTAGAGAGGACAGTTCTCCCTCTCCTTTGGGTTTTTCTCATGATGGTTAATCAAATTCACAAGAGACAGATGAGTAGAAGAAAATAGCTGATGTAAAATAGCTAATGAGTAGGGAAAAAAAAACAGGTAATGTAAAATAGCTAACATTACATACAGGTAGAAAACCTACATGGATGAAGTCAGAAGGATGAAACCAGAGTCTATGTCCAGAGCTAAGAGACAGGATATGGGTCTGGGACTTCAAGGAGAGGTGAAATGGATTAACACCAAGAAGAGGGAACTTGGAAGTTGAAAACTCAATTCTTTTTAATTACTCTAGAACATAATTGTCCTGTTGGTATAAGTAGTTTTTTTCCCAATAGAAATGCTATTTTTCATTTTTAAAAAAAAAACAACTTATTTTAGGTAATAACCCCAATCTTCATTCTTCTAGGTCGTTAAGGGAGTAGCAAAGATTCTTGTGACCCTGAGGGACCTTGATTAACCTCAACAGCACAGGCTTGACGTTGAAGGCTGACATCATGCCTGGTACCACCTTTCGCGGACCTAATGCCAGCAAGTCCAGAGCCTAAAGAGTTGTAGTAAGAGGTTTCCAAAGCTTGTGTACAAATGCCCTCAACCTTCTAGATGGAACCGGGGAGGCTCCTTTACAAACCAGTTCAACAGCACCTCTGCTGAAAACAACGCACAGGCTCTTTCCAAATCAGAGATCCAGCCATCATTTCCCAAAGGAGAAACAATGGATTTTTCATGTGATCCCTCACTTTAAGTATGTAAAACTATGCAAAGTTAAGCATCAACATATATGTCCACTTGCTACATTTCCAATATTTAACCCACAAGTCTTTGACAAACACAAAATTAACCTAGAGTATTGAGGTCAAAGGGGTTTAGGGTTTTGTTTTGTTTTTTTTTAATTTTCTGTTTTGTTTTGGTTTGGTTTGGTTTGGGGGCCACACCCAGCGATGTTCAGGGGTTAGTCCTGACTCTGCACTCAGGAATTACTCCTGGAGGTCTGTTGGCCATGTGCAAGGTAAGTGCATGACCTGCTGTACTCTCCGACTCCTCAAATGTGTTGTCTTTGTTTATTTCCAAACCCTTGGGGACCTGGAAATTTGAGGGAATAGAAAGTTGGTTGGTTGCTCTTCAAACTTAAAGGCCAACACGAGACAATAGTGCAACACAGCTGCCCCAGAACTTTAGAAGAGTTTATGGTGGATTCATTAGTAGAAATATAGTGTTGTAAACAAAGGAGGCAACACTTCAACTATTTCCCCCAAGACCCTAACCTGGGGGTCTTCTGCAGGAGGTGACTGAGTAATTTCCAGCCTTCATCCTTGGCATCAGAAACCAGGGAGGGGGCCGGGAAGATAGTACAGCAAGTGGGGCTCTTGCCTTGCACAGGGCTCTAGCTCCAGCACCATAGAGGGTCTCCTGAGCACTGCCAGGAGTGAATCCTGAGCACAAATCCAGGAGTAAGACCCAACCACCAGGTGTGGTCTCAAAATCCACCCCCTCTAAGGAAAGGAAAAGAAAGCACATCCAGATAGGAGACACAACAGAACAGCAAGGTGTAGCATCACCTTTAAATGGTGCAAGAGCCAGTGTGAATTGAGAAAGAATTCCCCCTGGATTCCCAAGAGGAAAACCCAGAGACCAGCAGATTAAAGTGACAAAGGGCACAATTTCCACAAAGATGGGGAACAATTGGAATTATTTAAAAAAAAAATGTGTTCACTTTCCTCTAAGGTAAGGAAACTTTTTTGGATTCTTTTTAGCAGATTATTCATAAGAAGGGCTGGAGCGATAGCACAGCGGGTGGGGTGTTTGCCTTGCATGCGGCCGACCTGGGTTCGATTCCTCCGCCCCTCTCGGAGAGCCTGGCAAGCTACCAAGAGTATCTCTCCTGCACGGCAGAGCCTGGCAAGCTCCCCGTGGCGTATTCAATATGCCAGAAACAGTAACAACAAGTCTCAAAAAAAAAAAAAATGGAGACTCTACTGGTGCCCGCTTGAGCAAATCAATGAGCAAAGGTATGACAGTGACAGTGACAGTGATTCATAAGAAGAAATACAAATAAATTATTTAGGTCTTCCTTTGGGGGCAGGCTTTGGAGGTTGGGGTGCAAACATTCGAAATATGGTGGTGGGTACATGTAATGGTGGTGGTATTGGTGTTGGAATAATAGCACTATAGCACTGTAGCACTGTCATCCCATTGTTCATCGATTTGCTTGAGCGGGCACCAGTAACGTCTCCATTGTGAGACTTGTTATTACTGTTTTTGGCAACACACCACAGGGAGCTTGCCAGGCTCTGCCGCGCGGGCAGGATACTAGAGAGTAGCTTGCTGGGCTCTCCGAGAGGGACAGAGGAATCAAACTCAGGTGGACCTTGTGCAAGGCAAATGCCCTACCCGCTGTGCTATCGCTCCAGTCCTGTGCTATCACTCCACGTAGTGAGTGGTCACAAGGTCACCTAAAGTTGGAATAATAAATGTAATAAATTATTGTGAACAACTTCGTAAAATTAAAATAAAATTTTAAGAATTCCCAGCTTTAAAAAATTGAAATACTTTCAAGTTTCACCATTAAAAATAAATTAATCTGTGGTCATCCCAAGAGAAGGAGAGTGGTCCTGCCCCTGATGTATTTGTGCCTCTTTCTTGGTTATGTAGAAACTTAGGGGAACGTGAGGTTCTTTGGGGCTTCAAGTCAGGTTCTGTAGTTAAGTGTCCGACAAAACACAGAAGTGAGGTTGAGAGGCCTCCAGAGACTATAAGTAAGCTACCTTAAAACACTTGATCCTCTTTAATGCTCTGTTCTCCTCTGACCAATGCTAAGAATTTTCTGAACCTTTTTTTTTTAATCTTTTCCCCCCTCCCTGCCCTTCCTATGCTGTTGTGGGGGTCACATGTTTGTGTGGGAGATCTAAATAATGGTGCTGCCTTCTCGAGAGGGAGCTTGTAGCCCTTCCTTTTCTTTCTTTTTTTTTTTTTACTTGAAAATAAATTTATTTATTACTGGGGAAAATGTGTTTCGTATTTCTTAGCTTTTTACTTGTGTACACAATTCTGTTAAAACCGAAACTCTCCAGTAATCATTGACTTGCTAGAGAAAGGAATATGAATTGTCAGATATTCAGGATTATTAACTGGAGGAAAGGGACCATCTTTGCCCATTCCTATGTGATAATTAGTGACTGATCAATAAGATATATAGTATCTTAACCATTTGCAGTTTTTCAAATATACACCAACTCCTTCAGCCTTTTGATATATAGTCCTGTTATTGAAAGTCTTTTGTTTGTTTTGATAGTCCTGTTATTGAGAATCTCTTGCCCACATGCCTGGCTGTCTTCCCCAGGGCCCCTTGGAGGGGATGGGCTCCAGCTTCCCTCTCCACCCCGAGCAGAGCTCCCTGCGGCCAAAGACCACGGGAACCTAGCTACAGCCATGCTGGAGGCCCCTCTCCACACGTTGGGACAGGCCTCATGCATGAAGGTACCAGCAGAGGAACCCAGGTGTGTGTAATCCCATCAACGGCCAACATCCACAGAGAGACTTAAAAGCAAGCTCCAGTAACAAGCTGAATCTCATTCCCCTGACCCTGAAAGAGCCCCCAGTGTGACATCGTTGGGAGGGCCGAGTTGAGAGAGACTTCTAAGATCTCAGGGAAAGGACGAAATGAGAGGTTACTGAGCCCGCTCGAGAAATTGATGATTAACGGGATTTTGTGATTGAAAGTCAGTGGTAATTGTAGTGAAGAATCATTCAAAATCCCATTTCCCAGAATATCCTAGCACCGACTCTTATTTGTACAGTGATCCCCAAACTGAAGACCGTATATATTTAGCTTCTCACAGCAAATTTTTACTCCATTTTGCAGTACCCTTTACTCTATGTAAATAAATAATAACATTTTCCTTTATAGAGCTCTCTCCTCTGACATTTTCTTTAACTTTTTATTAATTCACTGTGAGGTACAGTACCAAAATTCTCATGTTTGAACTTTGATCATATGGCCAAACATCCATCCCTTCCACCACCAAAGTCCCCAGATTTCTGCCCCCCAGTAACACCTCCCCCTGCCTCTATGGCAGACAATTTGCAAAGTATTCTTTCTCTTCTTTAGTTACCTTTGATATTTCAAGACCAGTCATACCACCCCTCATGCCCGCCGAAAATGCAATGTTATACAATGTGTTTTATATTGCTTTTATGGATATAATATAAAATCATGGGGCCGTGCACCCAAGGAATTCTAAGATTTTAGTAATTAGGGTCTTGCAAACATAAAAGCTCATAAGTTTGTAACTATACCTCACAGTGATTACTAATAATTTTTTTTTTTTTTTTTTGCTTTTTGGGTCACACCTGGCGATGCACAAGGGTTACTCCTGGCTCTGCACTCAGGAATTACCCCTGGTGATGCTCAGGGGACCATATGGGATGCTGGGAATCGACCCGGGGTTGGCCGCGTGCAAGGCAAATGCCCTACCCGCTGTGCTATCGCTCCAGCCCCTAAAAATTTTTTAAATAATAATAATAATTAGGGTCTGAAGAAATCGCTGCAGCAAGTTGGTCGGGTCGGAGATTTATCTGTGTGTCTCTGGATCATGACCACGTGAGAGCTTAAGTAGACAGTGAGCAGATGTGACATCATCTCGGTGTCCCATAGGGGCAGGGGGGAAGGACGGCCCACTCCTCCCCTGTCCTGAGAGACTTGGGATTTGCCATCTTGCCACCACCGCGAACTCGTACCTGGTGCTTCTCGCTGGCTTCTAGAGAATGGCGAACACTGGAGCTGTTAGAGGGCAGGCGGAGGGACAGCACCCACCCCCGTCTGGAGCAGCCGAGCGGAGAAGGCCTTTTGCAAAGTCCAGGGCCATCTCTGCCGCAAGTTGCTCAGGTCCGAGATTCATCTGTGTGTCTCACAGCTTCTTCCTTTTCTGGGGTCACATTTTAATTAAGCACCTAATTATCACATTTCTAGACCTTTCCCCTGCTTTCCGGTGCCATTCGGGTCTGCCTCCTAGGCACCCCCAATGCCCCCCAGCCCCCGCCACACACACACACACACACACACACACACACACACACACGAAAGTCATCTGCACTCTCCTGTGAAAAGCTGTTAATGCGAAACCTCATCATTCATAATGCAAAAAGAGGGCCATTGATTTTGTTCCGATTAGTATCAACATGCTTTTCTCTTATATGTACTTAATCACTGTGGTTTCTCCGAGAATGGCCGCTCGACGGGAGGATCTAAACAGCTCTCGAAGCCGACACCAGCTGACAGCACAGAGAATTCCAGAGCAATGCGAGGAGGGCAACCCCTCCCCGTGCCCAGGCCAGGCAGCCTCTCAGCAGAGCAGCCAAGTGAGAACCAACTGGCCGGCAGCTCCCAGTGATCAAGCAGAGAAGGTTCCCTCACATCTTGCCCTTAACACGGAGAGTGAGCCTGTCCCGGAGAACTGGCCGGTGTCTCCCTTCCAGGAGTAGAAACCAACAGCACCCAGCAAGCTGGACATAACCCCATGGCTGGTGCCTGGCACCCAGTGGGAGAACCTGCTCCCCAGGGCTGCTGGCACTGGGCGGATCTCTAATGATGCAGCCCAAGGAAAGCCAAAGCTGCTGGCGGCCTTAGACACGGGCAAGGCAGGACTCAGCCTCCACAGAAGCACGGGTTCCTGCCATCTCCCTCCTAAGAGTGCGTTCCTAGCTGCTGTGGAACGGGGGGGGGGGGGGGGGGGGTGTACCCAACCTGGATACGATCTGAGGCAGGAGGAGACAGGGATGAAAAAATGCAACCTAATGAAGATAGTAGGTGGATGCATAATCAGACGGTGGTCTTCCTTCAAGGAATGTTCTAGTAGGAGTGGGAGGAGGGGTAAATCCTAGCCTCCTCGTATTCTCAGGTAACAGGGCTGACCATTTTCTTACCAAAAACAGAGAAGGCAGAGTTGGGATAAGTTTTTCCAGTTCAACACACCAGGGAACCCTGCGGCTAGGAAGGGACAGTAGAGAACAGGGTCAGTGAGGTCAAAGCCAGGTGCATTCTGGCCCTGGCATGGTCAACCCCCCAGGGAGAGTCACACTGCCTTGGAAATTGCCTGGGGGCGGAATGCCTGGCTGGGGTTGGTCTGCCCATTGAGTTTCCTGCCCCTGTATCCACAACTGCAGTGGTAGCTCCCTTCCCTGGGGCCATTGCATTTTTTTTTAATTATTCTTTTACACTCTCCACATACTTGGACGAGCCTCACGTATGAAGGAACCGGCAGAGGAACCCAGGTGTGCGGGAACTGGGGCTGAGATCTCCAAGCCTGCTCGGATAGAGACTTGGCCTCCTCCTCCCAGATACCCCATTTTCCAATAGCTAGGCAGTCACGCTCAGAAACTGTCCCCAGCGCCCTGTAATCCCATCAACAGCCAATATCCAAAGACTATAAAACCAAGCTCCTGGAAGCTTATAGCCTAGTAGACCCCCCTATAGACATCTTATAGCCTAGTTCTCCCTCTCAGAGAACCTGGCAAGCTACCAAGAATTTCCCGCCCACATGGGAGAGCCTGTTAAACTCCCCGTGGCATATTCATATTCCAAAACCAGTAACAATGATGGGTCTCATTCCCCTGATGCTGAAAGAGCCTCTAATGCGGCACCATTGGGAAAGACGAGTAAAGAGAGGCTGCTAAAATCTCAGGGCTAGAACGAATGGAGACGTTACTGGGCCCGCTCGAGCAAACTGATGATCAACAGGATGACAGTGACACAGTGACACAGAGATGGTAGACTTGTCCTCAGGGTGGTTTTAGACTCATTATGCTTTTTCCTAAACATATTTCAGAGGGGCCAGAGCGACAGTACAGTAGATAGGGCATTTGCCTTGCACACTGCCGACCCAAGTTCAATCCCTGGCATCCCATATGGTCCCCCAGGCACCTCCAGGAGTAATTATTCCTGAGTGCAGAGCCAGGAGTAACCCCTGAACATCGCTGGGTGTGACCCAAAACTCAAAAACAAAACAAAACAAACAAAAAACATTTTACACTCACCATTTTCAGTTCCAAGCTCCCAAACTCACTGGCATTGATTTACAACCTGACTTTCTATAGGACCTGGGCTGTGCTCAGAGACAGGTGGGACACATTCTGATGGTGCGTGCGGACTGGGCTGGGCCACTACCTAGCTGCGGAACCTGGACCCAAACATCAGTGAAGTCGGGGCCACTGGATCCAAATCTTAAAAATGAACAACCTCGGGGAGAGCGATAGTACAGCCGGTAGGGTGTTTGCCTTGCACACGGCTGACCCGGGTTCGATCCTAGGCATCCCATATGGTCCCCTAGCACCACCAGCAGTGATTTCAGGGTGCAGGGCCAGGAGTAACCCCAGAGCATTGTGGGTTGTGACCCAAAAAGACAAACAAACAGGGGCTGGAGCGATAGCACAGAGGGTAGGGCATTTGCCTTGAACGCGGCCAACCCGGGTTCAATTCCCAGCATCCCATATGGTCCCCTGAGCACTGCCAGGAGTGGTTCCTGAGTGCAGAGCCAGGAGTAACCCCTGTGCAGAGCCAGGTGTGACCCAAAAAAGCAAAAAAAAAAAAAAAGACAAAAAGAGAAGAAAAAGAAGACTGCCCAAAGGCTGTAAATGCAGGATATACATGACAGGACCTCGGTCACATATTCACAAGCCTTTGAGGGGAGGGCAGGATGGAGTCAGGACCCATCCCTGGCACCAAATGTCTGCACGCTGCTGTCTGTCCATCAAGTTTTATGCAATGGCTGCCCCACACAAGGGGCCAGCAATGAGACACAGACTGGCCCTGTTGTTTTGGGAGCAGCCCACCAGTTTCACAGAATGCTTTTACTTCATTTTTGCCAAACCTACATCATTGCAGCCAATCTGTGGTGGCAAGCTGTGAACTGGCAGCATTCCAGGAGGAACGCTCGTTGATAATTCTGATTACATCAATCAGAAGAGAGTAAAACGACCAAGATTTGGGGTAGAAAGTCGAGTTTTTGTCAATCTGTGATGCAATTTCTTGATCATTATCTACCAGCAGGGGGAGGCTGTTTTCCTCTGTGCGCTAGTCACTACGAAACAGCCTGACATGGCAACCCTGTATGTTTAATCTGGCCATCGTTATTAACGCTCCGTTCATCATCTGTCATGTCTAGACAATCAGCGAGACAAGCCCTGATTGATCAATTCCTTGCATTCGAGTCCTACCATCACGGCCTATTTCAAGCTACCAAGAGGATGTCACTGATGACAGACTTGGAAAGAAACCGTAGTAGCCAGCCAATTTTCACTCTGCAGATCCTCCAGACAGAAGTAACCCGAAAGGCATGCATCATAGCAAAATTCAGTGAGCTAATTAGAAGGTGATGCAGTTAACGCCATTGTCCTTAATGCAACTTATCTGTAAATTAATGTTATATATGACTCTTTTCCTTTGCGGAGCCTTTTTTAGCAGTGCTCTGGAGACCTAGGGACCCCACCAACAATTCTCAGCCAACCAGGTTAGGGGTTCAAGACAATAATCCAAGTTATGGTGCTGCTCCAGCCCTGCAGTGAAGACCCCGGACAACCCTGAGGTCCCGGGAGCTCCCAGAGCTGCCCCAGACGATGCTCACAGGCTTTAAGGGCTGCACCCACCAATGCCCAGGGGAACCACATGATGCTGGGAATCAAACCCAAGTCAGGTGCATGCCAGGGGTGAGCCCCAGCCACTGTACTAGCTCCCAGAACCTACTGCATTTTATCAAGACTTTAGATGGCTTAGTTTGGAGGCTGGGGGTTGTTTGTTTGTGTGGCTGTTTGTTTGGTGGCCACACCCAGGAATACTCCTGGTTTACTCCTGGCTCTGCAGTCATTCTCAGGAATTACTCCTGGTGGTGCTCAGGGGGAACCCTCTGGAAAGCTGGGGATCAAACCCAGGTCAGCTGCATGCAAGGCATGTGCCCTTATCCATAATACTATTTCTGCATCCCAAGGCTTATTTTTTTTTTTTTTTGCTTTTTTGGGTCACACCCAGTGATGCACAGGGGTTACTCCTGGCTTTGCACTCAGGAATTACTCCTGGCAGTGCTTGGGGGACCATATGGGATGCCGGGGATCAAACCCAGGTCGGCCGCGTGCAAGGCAAATGCCCTACCCGCTGTGCTATCGCTCCGGCCCCAGGCTTATTTTTTTTTAATAATGACTGTCTTGCCCATTGGTTTGCAAAATTTCTGAAAACTAAATGATTGGGCCTCGCAAGCTAGCTCCTCAGACACACTGTGGTATATGTGCCCGGACAATGCATTGCTCAGATTCTTTATAAAAATGGTCCCATACTCTAGAACTTGAAGATGTCCAAAATTATTTGGCCTACTGCCCCTTTTCAGAAGAGAGAGAGAGAGACAGACAGACAGACAGACAGACAGACAGACAGACAGACAGAGAGACAGAGACAGAGAGACCATTCAAGCCCCTCCTTCTCTAAAATGTATCTTTATTACATGAACAAACAGAGAACACCTCCCTCCAGTTGTACCTGAGGCTCCTACTACACCCCTGATGGTTTAGAGCTCCCCAGGGAGGATACTGTTGGATGCTCCCAATAGTAGCACTGTCTCACTGTCATCCCGTTGTTCATCAATTTGGTCGAGCAGGCACCAGTAATGTCTCCATTGTGAGACTTGTTGTTACTGTTTTTGGCATATCAAATACGCCACGGGGAGCTTGCCAGGCTCTGCCCTGCAGGTGGGATATTTTCAGTAGCTTGCTGGACTCTCCGATAGGGGCGGAGGAATCGAACCCAGGACAGCCACGTGCAAGGAAAACGCCCTACCCGCTATGCTATCGCTCCAGCTCCCAATAGTCTTGGAGTTACTTCATCACTCTGCAGTCATGATAAAACATCCAGGACATTTGTCACTGCCCAGCCCCCTTTCTCTGCCTCCACTTGACCCTGGGAGGTGAGAGCCTGAGGGCACTTCTCAGAAGCCCTTGACAGGGACTCTGGGGCTGATGCTCCCCATGAGGGGGCGGGGGGGGGGGCAGGGTGACACCTCTGGCTTCGTCCTCATAGATGACTGTAACACACACTCCCCAACTGTGCCACCAAAGCTTCCCCCTGGTATTTCCAAGTGTCCCCTGGGAAGACAATGGCACCCCTTCCCCCACCACTGAGAAACCCTGATTTGTCCGGTCCGCGGGGGCAGGGTGGGAAAGCTAGCAGACAGAGCGCCACCAGATTATGACTTTGTGTTGCCTGAGGCTTGAATGCGTTGGAAAGAGACATCCAATATTGCACTCACCTGCTTTTCAGATGACAGTAAACACACCTGCCTCGGCCATCTGGCAGAGGGCTCACGGGGGACCTTCTGCTAGAGCCCCCATTCACTACTCTCCAGCATTTTGCTCTGGGGAACCTGAAAGGTGCCTGGGATTAGGTATCCCCTGCCCAATACAACAGTTTAGACTTAAATCCAGAGCCACGGCATCCAACACTTGTTCTTAATTATTAGCCCAACCGTTCCACCCAGAAAGGGGTAAACAGTCGTGGGGCTGAAAATTGTGAAACAGAAAATCAAAGTCTATCTTAAGAAAAATCAAGCTCATACTTGTCTCTTAAAGGTTAAAAATGCATAACCCTGTATATATATATATATATATATATATATATATATATATATGTGTGTGTGTGTGTGTGTGTGTGTGTGTGTGTGTGTGTGTGTATTTTTTTATATAGCACATAAGTGGCAGTAACTGTCATCCGTGTGCTTTCATTCCTAGGGACAA
The DNA here is from genome assembly GCF_027595985.1 of Sorex araneus. Classification (NCBI taxonomy): domain Eukaryota; kingdom Metazoa; phylum Chordata; class Mammalia; order Eulipotyphla; family Soricidae; genus Sorex; species Sorex araneus. Next base: position 199,657,485 of record NC_073303.1, read on the forward strand.
TGTTTAAATACAGGCTCTCATGAGTCGCTCCCTTTCCTGAATCCGGAAAAAATGTCCAGAAAGAAAAGAGCCCGAACCTGTTTGAGCACAGCCAACCTCGTGCTGGACTTCCATGGGGCACCTTCTCCATCTGGTGGCAAGTTAGGGAATTGTCCCAAGAGCATGGCAGTGGAGCATGTGGCAACGAGCACTGTGAATGAGTGCCCCCTTGCCCCATCATTTCACGTTAATCCATTTCTAATTCACATGAAGTAGATATCACTGTTGCACTGTCCTCCTGCTGTTCATCGATTTGCTTAAGCGGGCACCAGTAACGTCTCCATGGTGAGACTTGTTACTGTTTTTGGCAGGTCGAATATGCCACGGGTAACTTGCCAGGCTCTGCCATGGGGGTGGGATACTCTCAGTAGCTTGCCGGGCTCCCCCAGAGGGATGTGAAGTAGATAAATCCGACAAAGATGCAATTCAGTAAGAATAAGGAAAGGTGATTTAAGAAAAATTTAAGAGAAATTCATGTAAAAGAATTTTCTTATAAAAAACCTATAAGATGTGTTTTACCCTAAAAAGGGTTTATTGGCTGTGTGTTAGAAAAATACACAGTATTATAGATAAATGCTCAAATATCTGCATGAATGAGTAAAAGATTATAAGAAAAATCTCTATAGATGTTTTTTAAAATCACTTGAAAAGATGTAGTATATTCAATACAAATGAAACATTAGTTCATTGTTGAAAAAGTATAAAATCCTTTAGCAAGATTTAGCAAAGATCGGAATAAACAGATCTTTCTTAATTTAGCAGGGGCAACCAGAAGTCCCAGGAGTTAATCAGTGGCAAAATGCTAAGGAATTTGTCTTGTGTTTTAGAGAAGTTCCTTAAACACTTTTTGCAAAGCTGGTTTCAAGGCTATAAATTCCCTAAGTTGTTGCCTGTCCATGAGTCTGTATTGTGTTTTCAAATCTGAAGGATAACCTCGCTAGCTAGAGTCTTCTCCGTGGGGGTTCATTTCTTTTCTTTTTGAACTATGTCCCAGCATTCTCTTCTGGCCCGTAGAGTCTCACTGAGTTTTTTTTAATCACCATGCTCTCTGTGTCTGTCACTTCTGAGAGTAGCTCTCTCACTTTAGTTCTCATGCCTTCTTGTGTTTTGCTAACTATCTGCGCCCGTCGTTTCTTTGAGCTCATTAAACATCCTCAACATGTCACTAATGACTTTCTCAGAGAGTCCACAAGCTGGTTGGTACCCAAAAAACAAACAAGCAAACAGAAGGTGTGGAGCTGGGCCTGCCAACACGACAGGGTACCAATAATAACAGCGAGTGTTCTTATTTTCACCCGCTGAGCTTGGAAAGCATCTAGGAAAATCCCCCATGGCGTTTGCTGGGCTCCTGTGGTGCTGAGGGTGAACCCTGTCAGTTAGCCTCCTGGAGAGTCTCTGGGGAGGGGGCTGGTGGTTAGTCTGGGTGTTATACTTTTCCTTCCCTGCCTCACCAGCGACAGGAGGTACAAGTGTGAACAGTATGAGGGGTGATGAGTAAAGCCGTGTGCAGCCACATACACTGATTCAGAAGGTGTGGCACTTGGGGCTGGAGCGATAGTACAACAGGTAGGGTGTTTGCCTTGCACATGGCCAACCCGGGTTTGATCCTCAGCACACAGCTGGATTCATCGCACCAGAAATTGCTCTCTTTGTCATGGACCTGGGTGGCCACCACCAGCCTTGCTCTTGGCCCCTGTGGGGTGGCACAGGAGATAGGACTCACAGCTCAAATTTGCAAATCTGCCACTGAGCTAGCCCCAGGTCCCCTTCTTACTTGTATTTTAAGACGCCTAAAAGTTTTCATAACTTGGTGCTCTGTTAAATGGCTTAACCACCCTCTGTTTTCCCGGTGCTTTCTTCCAAAGGTGTATTCCGATATCTCTCCTCTCTCTCCCTCTCTCTGCTGTCTCTCTGTCTCTCTGTCTCTGTCTGTCTCTATCTCTCTGTCTGTCTCCATCTCTGTCTCTCTGTCTCCCTCCCTCTCTCCCTCCCTCTCTCCCTCTCTCCCTCTCTGTCTCCCTCTCTCTCTCTCTCTCTCTCTCTCTCTCTCTCTCTCTCTCTCTCTCTCTCTCTCTCTCTCTCTCTCTCTCTCTCTCTCTCTCTCTCTCTCTCTCTCTCCCCTCACTTCTCCAGAGTCGGGAGGGAGCCGACTCAGTTCACATCCCCACCTCAGATAAGAAAGTACACACCTCAAAGCAACACTCTTTTCTCTCAGAAAGCTGCCATATGTTGGCCCCCAAATCAAATAAAAACAAACACACACCAAAAAAAGGCCCCAGGGATGTCAGCTGTCAGGTTAACCTCACTTGGAGGGTTGGGTAAGTGAGCAGATAGTCTGATGTTCTGAAGAGAGGAAGAATGTGAGAGAGGAGATGATGTTGGACCAAAATCTATAAGTTTATGAAAAATATATATGGGTGTATTATTTAAACTATCTGAATGAGCATTCTTTAGGATTTCTGAGGGGGAAAAAATCAAGAAAAATTATGACCTTTTTAAAGATGACTTCTTAGCTAAAATGCTAAAATCTGTCAATGGTGGAATCAGTGTCTGATATTGGAAAAACCTGGGCAGTCATTGCTGATAAAAGTAACTTTCTCCAATCGTTTTATTTGCTTGTAGTATAATTGGCTCATGTCTTCATTCCACAGACCTGTAATCTGTTCACTTATTTGCAGTAATGTCACAAATAAAACTATAATACACTTTCATTAATCTGACAAGGGTTTTATTGAGCACCTGTTACATAGTAGGTGCCAAGCTACCACAGGACATTGCTCTCCCCCATCTCCTCTGGGAGTCCTGCACTAATGGGGGGTCAGGGCACAGATTCCCACCATACTTCATTAGAAATAAGCAATTCTCAGCCAAGAAATAGTATCAGGCTTAAGGCGCTTCCCTTGAATATGACACTTTGATCCCTGGCACAGCAGGGTCCCAGAACACAGAACCAGGAGTAGCCTCCAGAGCACCACCAGTTGTGGCCCCCAGCCCTCGCCCAAAAAAAAAGAGGAAAAAAATGGAATTCTCCCACACTCCATTCAATGTTCCTGAGGTGGTCGCAGGGCTCATCCTTAAAATTTGGGGAGACTGGAATAGCTTAGCGGGGAGGGTGTTTGCCTTGCATGCGGCTCACCCGGATCCGATTCCCAGCATCCTATATGGTCCCCCGAGCACCACCAGGGGTAATTCCTGAGTGCAGAGCCAGGAGTAGCCCCTATGCAATGCCAGGTGTGAACCAAAAAGAAAAAAATTTTAAGTTATCATAAACTGAAGCTCAACAAGATTAGCCTCATGGGGATTATTAGCAGTGCCCCTAAGAAAGAGGAAGGGTGGGCGGGGGACGGAGAGAGGGGAAGTGCCTGCCACAGCGGCGGGTAGGGGGAAGGAAACTGGGGACACTGGTGGTGGGAGATGCACACTGGTGAAGGGACAGGTGTTGGAACATTGTATGACTGAAACCCAATCATGAACAACTTTGTAACTGTATATCTCACTGTGATTCCATTTTAGAACATAAAAAAATATTTGAAAAAACAAATTTTTAGTGCCTCTGATGGTGTTCTATCAGGATTCCGAAGAGTTAGGCTAAAATCCGTGGGGTTTATGAGGTTCCCCCACCCTGTTATTTAGAGGGAAGACAGAGACCAAGCTTCAGGCTCTGAATTAGGGGTGAGGGTCTTGCTTCCGTACCCAGGGAGCATTTGGAAATGCTCCACGATGCAGAAGGGAAAATGCCAAGAGACACACCACCCACTGAGGCGTGAAGTCATTCTGACGCTCGGGCGCCCGGCTGCAGGTTTCCGAATCCAAGACCGCATCTCCCAGAGCCCGAGCTGGCCCCGTCATCCCCGCTGCCCCTGCCAGCCACTTCTGCCAGCCCTTTGTTTCCCACCGCTTGTCTGAAATCCACTGTTTGCTCGGCAAAAGCCAGGAGACGTGAGCACCTCCTACAGCAAATGTTGATATAAAGAAAACGTCCTAAGTGACCAGTGGTATTTATCCAGGTTTCATTTCCGCCACCTGTGCTGAGTTTACGAAGCAGGTGGGGAGGGTCGCTTGCTTGTGTGCAATCAGCTCGAGTTGCCGGGATACCACTCAATGGAGAACATAAATCGAATTGTTCCTCTCTCCACTTGAGCCCTAAGGATTCCAAATGAGATCATATCTCTGAATCACATGCGTGACCCGAGTGCATTTGCCAAAGAAGTGCTCTGAGGGCAGAGATAGCCAGCTATACAATCCAGTAGATTGTGTGTGTGTGTGTGTGTGTGTGTGTGTGTGTTTGGGGCGGGGAGTCGGGGGCAGGGTTGGGGGGGGAATGAGGAGAACTACCGTTCACCTTGGCAGCGTCTATTTGGGTGTTATCACTCCAAATTGCTGCCCATGGATAGATTTTGGAGTCCTGATTCCCTTTCTGAAACCAAATCACTGAGCTCTGCTTAAAATAAAAAGAAGAAAAATCCCCCTAGGTTGGAGTGATAATATAGCAGGGAAGGCATTTGCCTAGCACGTGGCCAGCCCAGGTTCAATCCCCAGCATCCCATATGGGTCCCCAAGGCCTGCCAGAAGTGATCCCTGAGCACAGAGCTGGGAGTAAGCCCTGAGCATTGCTGGGTGTGTCCCCCTCAGAAAAAAAGGGAAAAAAATCCTCACCCACCCACAACACTTGTAGGCAGAAGCGTCCAATCTCCCTATACCCATGGCTTCCCCAGGCAAACAAAAAAAAAAAAAGGAAAAAGCAGAAGGTGAAAAAACAAAATTTCCATGAAATCATCTCCTTTGCCCTTTGCGTTCTGTTTTCATTTCATAACACTTATCAGTTATAAAGGACTACCTGAATCTTCATTCTTTACCCATCTCCCTGGTTATCTTGCCTTCCTGATGCCTCTAAAGGCTGGCATAGTGGGAGACAAAAACTTAGGCTGCTCCCTGTTCACAATAGCCAAAATATGGAAACAACCCGAGTGCCCTAAAACAGATGACTGGTTAAAGAAACTTTGGTATGTCTACACAATGGAATACTATGCAGCTGTTAGGAGAGATGAAGTCATGAAATTTTCTTATAAATGGATAGACATGGAGAGTATCTTGCTAAGTGAAATGAGTCAGAAAGAGAGGGGCAGACATAGAAGGACTGCACTCATTTGTGGAGTATAGAACAGCATCACATGCGGCTGACACCCAAGGACAGTAGGTACAAGGGCCAGGGGGATTGCCACATAGCTGGAAGACTGCTTCATGAGAGGAGGGGAGAAGGTAGATAGAATAGAGAAGGGACCACTAAGAAATTGATGGCTGGAGGAACCAGTTGGGATGGGAGATGCATGCCGAAAGTAGATAATGGACCAAACATGATGACCTCTCAGTGTCTGTGTTGCAAACCATAATGCCCCAAAGTAGAGAGAGAGTATGGGGAATATTGTCTGCCATGGAGGCAGGGGGAGGGTGGGAAAGGGAGGGTATACCCGGGATATTGGTGGTAGGGAATGTGCACTGGTGGAGGGATGGGTGTTTGATCATTGTGAGATTATAACCCAAACATGAAAGCTTGCAACTATCTCACAGTGATTCAATTTTAAAAAAAATGTAGGCTGCTGTAGCCCTGCAACAGTCCAGGAATCCCGGAGCATCTCAGCGGATCACCTACAGCCTTAGCAGCTCTGCGGCGTAATTCCTACTTCTGCATTTCTCAATGGTCGGCGAGATGCTGCAGGGGGAGGGTGCGTGGAATCTCCCTCTGTATTCTCTTTGCAACATCCCAGACTCAACTATTATTTCCCCCAGGACAAGAAAAAATAGTTTTAAAAATAGTTAAACTTGGCTTTTACTTCCCATCACCAAATTCTTGGCTTTTTTTTTTCTGATTTGAGAATGGGAGACTAACACCCAAGGATAATAGAGATCAGGGCCAGGAGGGTCGCCCAATGGCTTGGAAGCCGGCCTCACATGGTGGGGGGAAAGGCAGGTGGGATGGAGAAGGGACCACTAAGTGAATGACATTTGGACGGCTCGCTCGGGATGGGAGATGCATGCTGAAAGTAGACTATAGACCAAACATGATGGCCACTTAATATGTGTATTGTGAACCATAACACCCAAAAGGAGAGAGAGAGTAAAAGGGAATGTGCCTGTCACAGAGGTGGGGGCAGGAGGGCGGGGAGGGAGGATGGGGTAGAGGTGGTAGGAGGAATACTGTGAACATTGATGGTGGAGAATGGGCACTGGTGGAGGGATGGGTACTTGATCATTGTATGACTGACACATAATCATGAAGGTTTATAAGTCTGTATCTCATGGCGATTCATTAAAAAATATATTTTAGGGCTGGAGCAATAGCTCAGCAGGTAGGACATTTGCCTTGCACGTGGCCGACCCAGGTTCGATTCCCAGCATCCCATATGATCCCCTGAGCACCACTAGGAGTAATTCCTGAGTGCAGAGCCAGGAGTAACACCTGTGCATTGCTGGGTGTGACCCAAAAAGCTATATATATATTTTTTTAAGTTCAAAAATAAAAAATAAAATAAAATTCTTTTTTGATGTTGGGTTCCATGGGTTTTCCAGAACTCCTCTCCCTTGCCCTCCGACACCTGACAGAGCCCTTCTGGGCTCCCAGTGTCCTTCCCAGGCAAATGCCCTTCACGAGTGCAAGTTTTCTCCCTTGGGTCTCTCTCCCTCTACTCCACACAGAGACAAAGCATTGCCAGGTGGGAAGAATCTTCAGCAGCCACTGAGCACCCCAAGTCCCATTATTGCAATGGGCTGTCTGGTGGCCTCCAGACAGTGGCCGGGGAAGCAAGCCCCAGAACCCGCATGAGAAGTTTCCTTCCTGATGGAGAACACCCCCAAGCCTTTCTGAGCCACATCCATGATGCTTTCTAGGACCCAAAGAAGCAGGTACCACCCAGCTACCAAGGGTCCCGCCAAACAGGCCGAGTGTCTGAAGGCAACAGAACGGCTCCGTGTCACAATATATGGGTAACTTCTGACCCCCTCCCAGACCTTCCCTGGGCTGAGGGTTGACGCCACGGGCTCCATTACAGCCTCAGAGTCAGACAAACCCACAGACCACGGACCCGCGGGGCCTGAGGACATAGTCTGACTCTGCCGGCCAGGAACAGTGATGAAGACGAAGCTGCAGACACAGCTCCCTCAGGGTTGCAGAAATCTCTGGGAAGTAACTGAGCGCACTGCCCGCGCCCAGCTAGCTGCCCAAGTCGACTCGGCTGCCCACCTGGCTGAATAGCGTGGGCATTTAGCTCGGTGACCGAGCTGGCCCTCTCTGTTGTTCTTCCTGTCCCCGGTAGACACCCATGTCCAGGAGAAAGAAGAAGTCCTGCCTGGACCTTCACTTCCATCTCTGTGCATCTGAGGACAGGGGCAGATTCCTTCTTCGACTCCTTCACGGACCTAATTGTCCCCCTGACCGAATGCTCAGAAAAGCAAATTCAGCAGCAGAAGCTCCAGGGAGGACCAAAGAAATAAGAACCTGTTTTTAACCGTTCCCAGAGGGTGGGGGGCAGGAAGAGGGAGGCAAGGAAGAGGCTGGGAGAGAAGACGGAAACTAGGCTCATGATTTGATGTTTTAATCATGCCAGTGTCATCCAGATTTCAACCAGAGATGAACCAAGGGCCAGTCTCCTCTTCCAGGATTCGTTAGCTAAGCTAATGTACCCAATTGACAGATGAAAAAGCTGAGACCAAAACAGACCCCACCCAGCTGTCAGGGACAGACCCCAGACAGCAGTGGGGACCAACAGTTGGATAGAGGGATGAAGCAATTCATCAGGTTATTTTCGGGGGTGGGGGGGTGCAAGAAATGAGGCCCTCACGGGGCCCGGGGAACGCGCATTACCATCCTGTCGTGAGCCCAGAACGACAGGAACAGAACTTCAGGGAACTGTGTGTACTGGTCTTCTGACCTTTTCAAGAGCATTGTTCCTGAGTTGACACGTTCTCATTTTCAACAATGATTCCTAAAACATTGTCTCCCAAACAGAAACCCACCTGGAAATGTGAGGAGAGAGCCAGAGACAAAGGCCCAGCTGGAGCCTGAGTCAGACAGGCACAGCCGCTGGAGTCAAGATATCAAAGACTTTTCCATCTGAGCAGCTCGGCTTGAAGTGGCTCTGGAATATGACCTGGGGCGGAGGGGGGACGCCCACGGAGGGACCTAATCCCCGAGGCCAGGAGGTAAAGTCCACCCCTCAAGGCGTAGGACTGTCACTGATGTACCAAGCGTAGCACATCACATTTTCACATTTGATGGAGTGTAAGCTAGAAGGCAACCGATCTCATCTCAATCAAAAAAAAAAAAATATATATATATATATATGCAAACAAGGCTCAACCTGTAACAGCATGTTAGTAATCTCTTATACAAGGGCTTAATGGTTCCAGGGTAAGATACAACAATCTTTACACACTTCCCTCTAAGGAACTGTTTGTGGAACCCTTTCAGTGGATTGTGCCTAACAAGCAATACAAAATAAATTATTTAGACCTGCTTTAGGGACAGGCTTGGGTGGTTGTGGGAAAATGCGAAATAGTGGTGGTGGGAGGGTACATTGGAGGGGGGATTGGTGTTAGAATATTGAATGTAATAAATTATTATGAACAACTTAGAACATAAGAAGCACAGGCGGCAACAACAACAAAAAAGGCTCAGGACTCCTTCTGAGTTTGGCCACAGGGAAAGGGAAGCCACATGCCCAGGTGCCCTAAGGCAGCCACTCTCCGGGGCCCGAGTGATAGTACAACAGGGAGGGCGCTTGCTTTTGCACACGGTCAACCCGGGCTCAATCCCAAACCCACAATGGTTATCCCAAGCCCTGCCAGGACTGACCTCTGAACCCAGAGCCAGGAGTAAATCCTCAGCACCACCAGGTATGACCCAAACATCAAATAAAAAAAAAAAAAAAAAAAAAAAAAAACGCAGGCTCTGGAGAACACCCACTTTGGACTCTACATTTTTCACCATGCAAATTATTTTGGGTCATATGCACATTTTTACAATACTAATAATTATGATCCATGATGGGCTGGAGCACAGCGGGTAGGGCATTTGCCTTGCACGCAGCAGACCCAGGTTTGATTTCCTCCGCCCCTCTCAGAGAGCCCAGGAAGCTACCAAGAGTATCCCACCTGCACGGCAGAGCCTGGCAAGCTCCCTGTGGTGTATTCAATATGCCAAAAACAGTAACAACAAGTCTCACAATGGAGACATTACTGGTGCCCGCTCGGGCAAATCGATGATTCATGACCACATATATTTTTCCATGTATTTGTCATCTTTCATTTCTTGCATTCAATGCCTAAAAGTTAACAGAAAATTGGTCTTTCACCTCTTTGGTTACATTTATTACTCTTTTGTTATTTTGATAAAACTATAACTGGGATCGTTTTTTAATTTCTCTGATAGCTTATTGTTAATGTATAGAAAGGCAAAGTCTTCTGAGTTGGTTCTGAGTTCTGCAATTTTACTGAATTCATTTACTAGTCCTAGCAGTTGTTGGTGAAATTTTTATAGTAAAGTCATCTGCAAAAGTGACAGTTTTATGTCTACCTTTCTGGTTTGGGTATCCTTTTCCTTTATACTGACTCATCTCTCTGAATAGCAGTAGTAAGAGTAGTTCTTGATCTTAGAAGAACAGCATTCAGCTTTTTGACATTATGGTGGCTGTGGGTTTGTCATATATGATCTTTATTATGTTGTAAAACACTCCCTCTACACTCACTTTGTTCAGAGTTTTCGCTTTTTTTGTTTTACGTTGTATTAAAAGCTCCTTCCAGTTCATTGAGTGTTTTCCATGATGTTTAGTCTTTGTTTTAACATGGCCTATCACACGGATTCACAGTTGTTGAATCATCCCTGGATGTTGCATCCCTGGATAAATCCCATTTTATTGTGGTATATGATTCTTTTTGGGTTTTTTTGGCGGGGAGGGGGGGCACACCCAAGGATGCTCAAGGCTTATTCCTGGCTCTGTGCCCAGGGATCACTCATGACAGGGCTCGAGGGACCATCTGGGGTACCAAGGATCAAACTCTGGTCAGCCATGTGCAAGGAAAGCATCTCCCCACTGGACTGTTGCTCTGGCCCTGCTGTAGGAGTCTTTGAATGAATGTGAAACTCAACTTGCCAACATTTTGTTGGAGAGTTTGCATCTGTATTTATCAAGGACATTGTTCTGTAATTCTCTTATGAAATCCTTGTCTGACTTGGCTATCAGGGTCGTACAGGATAATATTCCTTATATTTTATAATGACAATTTTGTTTATGTCATCTCATCCTTTCCTTCTCACTTTCGAAGGGGTGTTGTTGTTTTACTGCAATGACCACAGGCTGCACATACTTGGTGCTCACACACTTAGCCGAAGGCTCTCTGGGGTCACACACTTCAGGGTGGTGTGGTACTCACCAAGGGTGCACACTGCTTGCAGCGCTCAATCACATTCAGTTGCGCTTAGTACCTGGGATTGCACATATTAGGCGTGGGACTGGCACATACCTGGATTCAATGCACCAGAAATTGCTCAATTTGTCATGGGCCTGGGTGGCCACCACCAGCCTTGCTCTTGGCCCCTGTGGGGTGGCACAGGAGACAGGACTCACAGCTCAAATTTGCAAATCTGCCACTGAGCTAGCCCCAGGTCCCCTTCTTACTTGTATTTTAAAACACCTGAAAGTTTTCATAATTTGGTGCTCTGTTAAATGGCTTAACCACCCTCTGTTTTCTCAGTCCTTTCTTCCAAAGGTGTATTCTGATATTGATATCTCTCTCTCCTCCTCCCTCCCTCCCTCCCTCCCTCTCTCTCCTTCCCTCCTCTCTCTCTGTCTCTCTCTCTCCCTCTCCCTCTCCCTCTCTCTCTCCCTCCCTCCTTCTCTCCCTCACTTCTCCAGAGTCGGGAGGGAGCCCCAGTTCACATCCCCGCCTCAGATAGGAAAGTACACACCTTAATGCGAGCAACACTCTTTTCTCTCAGAAAGCTGCCATATGTTGGCCCCTTATGTTGTCCCTTCACTTTTTTAAACTGTGGCACAATCTACAAAATATGATATTATTTGAACCATTTTTAAGTGTGCAGATCTGTGGCATTCAGTATATTCCTACCATTGTGCAATCGTTCCCCCCCCCCGCGCCCCCCGGCCATATCTGGAACTTTTCCACCATGCCAAACTGAAACTCTATACTCATTAAATAATAACTCCCATTTCCTTCTTCCTCCCAGACCCTGGCAACCACCATTATACACTCTGTCTCTATGAACTTAAACTTGACCATTCTAGCCCAGCTAGCCCTCAGAGTGGGCCGGAAAAGTGTTTACTCTGCTGCAACTGGCTTTTTCACTTCTCAAAATAAAGGTAACCTCATGGATTGTTCATGGTATAGCCCATGTCAGAATTCCCTTCCTTCCTTTGAAAACTGAACAACTGGCCACTGCAAGGAAGTGCCACATTTTGAACATCCTTTCACCCACGGACACTTGGATTGCTTTCGCCTTGTGGCTGTTGTGAATAAGCTGCTCTGTACCTGGATCTACACGTTTGCTGTCCTTTCTTCCAGCTACCTCAACAAAAAGTTATTTAAAAATAGAGCTGAGATAAACCATCAGCAGCGCCTCATAAAGGACCTTTGTCGTTTGACTGTCAAAGCCATGCACAGCTTGGACCCGGAGGCCACCTCGGTGGACTCAGAGACCGTCCCCCTGTGAGTCCCCCAAAGGACAGCAAGACTCCACCACCACACCCAAATTGCCACTCAGCACACACCCCAATACTCACACCCCAACTCTCACATACCTCCAGCCTCAGACACCCCAACCCACACACCAATTCTCACACCCCCAACTCCCACACAAACTCTCATGCTCCCACACACAAACACACTCACATGCCAACTTTCTTTTTTTTTCCTTATCCAAAGTAATTTTCTTTTTTTTATTTTATTGAATTACCATGAGATACAGTTACAAGCTTTCATGTTTGAGTTTCAGTCATACAATGATCAAACCCCCATCCCTCCACCAGTGCACATTCCCCACTACTAATGTCCCCAGTATATCCCCCTTTCTCACCCTCCCCCTGCCTCCATGGCAGACAATATTCCCCATATTCTCTCTACTTTTGGGCATTATGGTTTGTAATACAGATACTGAGAGGTTACCATGTTTGGTCCTTTATCTACTTTCAGCACACATCTTCCATCCCTACCGATCCCTCCATCCTTCATTTTCTTAGTGATCCCTTCCCAACTATGGAGAAATTTTCCTGGCCCTTGGGTCCATTGTACTTGGCTATCAGTCTCATGTTCACTTGTATCACTTATATCACTTGTCATCCCGTTGCTCATTGATTTGCTCGGGTGGGCACCAGCAACATCTCCATTCGTCATCCCTGTCACATGCTAGTGTAGCCCAACGGCATCTGCTCACTCCAGGAACATGAAGAGCGGTTGGTTCAGGGTCTTGATGAAGAAGCTTGACCATCTCATAGGTGGGCGGCCAGGTGTTCTTTCGACGTCCTGTGGAATCCAGACAGTAACAGCTCTAGTCCAGCGGTCGTCTCCAAATCGCATTACATGTCCGGCCCATCTGATTTTCGACCCCTTGGCAAACAAAACAGCTTCCCTGATTCTCTATTGTCCAAACTCCGGATTCTTTCTCTCACTTGAATGAAACGTGATGCTCCACGCATAGCTCTTTTGATTCCTCTTTGGGAGACCCGAATAGCGTTCTTATCCTGTTTTCATGGGACCTGGGGCCCAGGTCTCTGAGGCGTATGTTAGTGCAGGAAGAATGGTGGAGTTAAAAAGATGTGCCCAGAGCCGAGGTTCTGAGTCCTCTTAACAACTTCTTCGACACTCTTGAAGGCGTTCCACACCACTCTTTTCCTCCTGCGCAGCTCAGGTGTGAGGTCATTCATCATGTTGAGTTCTCAACCTAGGTACACATAACTGCCACATTTGGAGATGTTCATTCTGTTGAGAGCAAACGAAATGTCAGGAATTAGTCTGTTTCTCATAAACACTGTCTTCGTGAGGTTCAGCTGCAGTCTGACCTTTCCACACTCACGGTCGAAGTCGGCCAGCATTCATGCTGCTTGGCTTCACTGATGAATCTCATGTTATGTTATTTTATACTCCACAGATGAATGCAGTCCTTCTATATCTGTCCCTCTCTGACTCATTTCACTTAGCAAGATACTCTCCATGTCCATCCACTAAGCAAATTTCATGACTTCATTTCTTCTAACAGCTGCATACAGTATTCCATTGTATAGATATACCAAAGTTTCTTTAACCAATCGTCTGTTCTCAAGCACTCGGGTTGTTTCCAGTGTTTGGATACTGTGAACAGTACATGCCAACTTTCAAACACACCAATATACACGCCCCAACTCTCACACACCTCCGTGCTGTAAACCCTGACTGACACACACCCAACTCACACACACAAACTCTCACATGCCCTCTCATACAGCTCAGTATTCACACACCCCAATTCTCATAGCCCAATTTTCACATATCCCAATTCACACATGCAAAAACTCTCATGATACTCTCTGACATGCACAAATTTGCATACACCCCAACTCTTAAATACTCAATACCCACCCTTACCAACACTCACACACCCAATTCTCAAAGACCCCCTGCTCCCACACCTCAACGCTCACCCAGCCCAAATCTCACACACAAACCCTTAAATATCCAAATCTCACACAACCATCTCTCATGCACCCCAATTCTAAGACAACTCAATTCACATACAGTCTCAAAAGCCCAAATTACCACACACTCAATACTAATAAACTAATAAATCTACCCTAAACCTCACACATGTGCCAATTCTCACTGTATTCCATTACACACTAACACTCTCACCCTAACAGTAATAAACTAATATTTGTCTATACCCCCCAAACTCACATATACCCCATATCACACATTATCATCATCATCATCATCATCATCATCATCATCATCATCATCATCCTGTTGATCGTCGATTTGCTCAAGCGGTCTCAGTAACGTCTCCATTCATCCTAGCCCTGAGATTTTAGCAGCCTCCCTTTACTCATCCTTCCCAACGATGCCACATTGGAGGCTCTTTCAGGGTCAGGGGAATGATACCCATCATTGTTACTGGTTTTGTCATATGAATACGCCAAGGGGAGGTTGCCAGGCTCTCCCATGCGGGCAGGAAATGATGTCAAAAAAAAAGAGAGAGAGAGAGAATTCTTAACATGGAACATATACGCACCAACAAATAAATCCCAACTCCCACACAGCCCAACATGTACTCACACCTTATCTCTCACACTCAGGGTTTTATTCACACAACCCCACCATTCCCCTTCCTGCCCCAGCGCCCATCCTCTCTGTGGGAACGTGGATACTTGTGAAAACAAAATGCCTCCCACCTCTGACAAGCACACAAGGACATCCTCAAAGATTCAGGACAAAGTCCTGCTCAGATCCTACACGTTGGCAATATGGCGAGAAAGCTCAGCAAAGAAAGCTTTTGTGAACTTTCTAACATTGGCTTCTGAGTCCCCTTTCTAAGTTCACTTTTATTGCTGTTATAGCTAATTAAAGCCACATGTTTAAGGTTGACACTTGGTCACATGTAAACATGTTTACAATTATGGTCCTGACAGGTTCCCCCCACCCACACACACACACAAGTGCCCAACACCCTCCACCAATGTCCTGATATAACCTCTAGCTCATTCCTTTGTTTCCTTTGGGTCCCATGCTAAGTTTGCCTCCAAAAAAAGAGGAACTTGTTAGAAAACTGTCTTTTTTTTTTTTGCTGCAGTAAAAGAAGGGCTTGAGCAGATGTTAGAGAGAAGGAAGAAGGAGAGAGCTTTGAAGGAGAGAAAACACGTCTAGGGCTGGAGACATAGTAGAGTGGGGAAGTTGCTTGCCTTGCACATACCCAACCTGGTTTGGGTCCCTAGCACCCATAGGGTCCCCTGAGCCCTATCAGGAGTGAGCACAGAGCCAGGAGTAAGCCCCAAGCACTACCCACCCTCCTCACTGCCCCCAAAAAGGTCTCCTGAAGCCATTGTGGGCAAAAGAGGAAAAGGCAAAGGGGGTGAAAGAGATAGAACAAGAGATAAGGTGCCAGCCTCATTCTGATCCCAAAACCACCATCAGTGACCCCAGAGCACAAAGTCAGAAGTAATAGCCTCTGAGCACCACCAGGTGCGGCATAAATCCCCCTCCCCATGCTGTGTCAGTGCCAATCACAAGCCTAATCCCCTGCAGCCACAGAGTAGTGCTCAATAAATCACCAGCAAAGAAGGAAAGGCAGGAGAGTTCCAAGTCCACAGACGGGTAAAGGGCGAGAACGGGTGTCCCCTGAGTGTCCATCTCACCCAGAAGCAGCCAGGGCAAAAAAATGCTGCTTCAAGAGGAAGCTTTCAGGGGTCAGAGTGATAGTACAGTGGGTAGGGCACTTGCCTGGCCTAGGGCTGACCTGGGTTCAATCTCCACCATCCCATATGGTTCCCCAAGTACTGCCAGGAGTGAGTCCTGAGGGCAGAGCCAGGAGGAGCCCCTGAGCATCGCCAGTGGAGATGCAGGAGCTGGAGACATGCCCAAAAACAAACAAGTGGAAGCTTTCAGGACACCCGGGGCAAGTGCAGGGGCCGCCGGCTCCTGGCTGACCACAACCTCAGCTCCTGGCCCTGCTCGGGGTTCCTCTAAGCAGTGGCCACGTGACAAGTCAAAGCTGAAGTCAACGGCTCCGTGTTGTTTGGAGATCCAGCCCCCTCGGGAAGTGGACACACACCCTTCCCCTTCGCCCTTCCATTCGGGCGTCCAAGCCACCAATGGGACAGTCAAAGTGGGGAGAAGGGAACTTCCCTTCCCTTTCAGAAGCCCTCCCGAGGACCCGCACTCCTCCTACTCGCTGCCAGGCTGGAAATGTTGAACAGATGCCCAAAACCCAGTGAAGCAGGCCCATTGCTCCGCTGGGAACCAAGGAAGGAGAATAAGTGACCAAAGAAGCTTGTGGTGAAGAAGCTTAATCTGAGGTAGAACAGAGCTACCTCCCCGGCCGCGTCCCTTCGAGGCCCCTATTTCAGACCCGCAGTGAGGCATTTGTTTTTATGCGTATACTTGGAGTTTGTGTTGCTACTGGTTTTGGGGTTTTGTTTCAAATTTTTCATTTTTTTAGGCCGCACCCAGCAGTGCTCTGGAGTTACCCCTGGCAGGGTTCAGGGGATGTGAGGGATTGAATCAGCGTCAGCTGTGTGCAAAGCAAGCACCCTGCCTGCTGCACTCTCTCTCTCTCCAGCGCCCATGTTTTAGGATCGCTGTTTCAGTACTGCCGAAGCAACATGGTTTTTGAGCATGCCTGTGTCTACACTTGAGGAGGAGTTATTGTCATCGGGACCAGTGTGTTCAGTTGCCGCTCAAGAGACGGTGCTTGGGATCCAGCACGCTCGAAGTTGGCCCCAGAAGAGTGGAAACACAGCTGAACACACACATCTCTGGCGCTCAAGGAGGCTGGCTGTGTACTTGAAACTCGAGAGCAGCACAGCCATCATAAACGAGGTGGATATACTGCTCCCCTCTCTAGCTCCCCTTCACCTCAGCCGAGACACAGGAAAGCCTGTCACTTAGCCCCAGGAAGAAAAGGGACCATCCACATTGAGGTTTTGTGGTAAGCCAAGAGAAGGTCTCCCTAGAGCTCTCGGGGTCTCCCCCAGGACTGTTTCACCCCAACATGGCTGCGGTTTGGTCTCCAAACAAGCTGAGAGATCAGCAAACACCCTTTCTCCCAGGTTCTGTTTGACTGCCCTAAGATCCAGGGTGCTTTGTGAAATAGCCAAAAGCCACAATCCACCCACACTCAACCACACAACCCCCAGACAGAACAAGCCAGAGTGGGGCCAAGGATCCCGTGCAAAGAACAAAGCTGAGTTTGATTAAAAGATGATAGAGCCGGCCTCTGGCCCCTGCCGAGCTGTCTGAACGGGGGCTACAGGCAAGAAGGTGTCTGCCCGGTAATTTGAACCTCTACCAGACGCAGCTGGGGATCATGAGACTCAACCACACCAAAATACAAAGCGCAGAATGAATTGCTCGTCGACCTATGCAGTTAGCCAACAGCTGTATCCACCAATTTCAATGTTATTTCTATAATCTGCCAATAAGGCGTAGTGGGGAGGAGAATGGGGTGGGAGGGGGTGGGAGGGGATGGGAGGAATGATGGGGTTAACAGTGGAGAACGGGTACTGGTGGAGGGATAGATACTCAAGCTGTATATGACCGAAACACAAGCACTAGAATATGTAAACCTGTATCTGTACCCCCACGGTGATTCATTAATAAAACATTATAAAAATAAATAAATAAATAGATAAATAAATAAAATAAAAGTAAAAATACTTTTTAAAAAACAAATAAATAAAAATAAATAAATAAATGTTATTTCTAATTCATTCAAATAGAATAAAGGGGGAAATCCAGCAGGACAGGAGTTAGCACAGGGCCTCGGTGCTCGCTCTGCACGTCCTCAACCCCATTTGACCCCAGGCGCCACGTGGTCCCTTGAGCATCACCAGGTGCAGTCCTGGAGTTGTCCAGCTGCTGCCAGGTGTGGCCCTGAGTACTGCTGAGGTGACCCAGGCAATCCCCAACATTCCAGATCGGGAGTAGCACCACATCCTTGGGCCCTCAAACTGAACACACAGACCTGTTGACCAAGAATTTCTAGGAGGGCCCCCAGGGCTCCTGAGCACCACGTGGGACTCCAAGTATAATAATGATGATGATCATAACAATAAATTAAATTCAGCTGCTCACACTTTTAAACTGCTTGACATGTGGCTATTGGCTACCGTGCTGGCTCCATGAGGACCACTTCCCGCACGGCAGAAAGTTTTGTTAGGTTATGAAAGAGAAGGGGAATTGCAAATAATAAGTAAAAGGAATTTTTCTTAACTTTAGGAACCCCAGTGTTCACTTTCTACTGCTCTCGAAGCTTCCTGAAGCAGTGCTTAAAAACAATAAATGGGGGACTGAAGTGATAGCACAGCAGGTAGGGCGTTTGCCTTGCACGCAGCAGACCCAGGTTCAATTTCCCATATGATCCTCCAGCACCGCCAGGAGTAATTCCTGAGTGTAGAGCCAGGAGTAAGCCCTGTGCATTGCTGGGTGTTACCCGAAAAGAAAATAAATAAATAAATAAATAAATAGATAGATAGATAGATAGATAAATAAATAAATAAATAAATGGGCTGGAGAGATAGTGCAGTGTGTAGAGCACTTGCCTTTCACACCATGGCCAATCCGAGTTTGGTCTTCAGCATAGCAGCACTCCCTGAGTACTGCCAGGATTAACCCCTGAGCACCTCCAGGTGTTAATCAAACACATCAAACACTCAGATAAACTGTCTAAGGAGGATTCTAAGAACCAATAGAGCCATGTAGTATGTGGTTCAACCTCTAAAAAGGTAGTAAGAGAACAGGAGCAATAGTACAGTGGGGAGGGCATCTGCCTGGCATGCAGCTCCACCCCTGACATCCACCTATGGCCCCCTGACCCTCCAGGAGTGATCCCTGTGTGCAGAGCCAGGAGTAGTAAGCCCTGAGCACCATCAAGTATGCCCTGCCCCTAAAGAAAAAAAAAAATATATATATATATATATATACAGAGAGAGAGCAGCTTAAACTATATCCTTGGAAAAATCTCAATTTCATGGGAGGTATCCTAATGGCAAAATTATTTTTTAAAAGAAATTTAACATCTCTGGTCAGTATAGAAGGTAACACACTTGCCTTGCATGAGGCTGGGGTGGCCATAGCCCTGGGTGGAATCCTCACCCTATGTATAATCCCCTGAGCACCTCCAGGGGTCACTACTGAGCACTGCCAGGTTTCCTTCTTCCCGCCCTCCCACCCCCAGAAGAAAGATTTACATGCAAACTTGTCTCTGAAGGGCAATTGTTTTGTGTGTGTGTGTGTGTGTGTGTGTGTGTGTGTGTGTCTTTGCGTTTCACTCATATAGTGATCGAGTACCCATCCCTCTACCAGTGCCCATTCTCCACCACCAATGATCCCAGGAGCCCTCCCAGCACCCCCATTCGATTCCCCACCCCCACCCCCTCCCCACCTCTATGGCAGGGCATTCCCTTTTGTTCTCTCTCTCCTTTGGGGTGCTGTGGTTTGCGATAGAGGTATTGAGTGGCCATCGTGTTTGGTCTATAGTCTATCTGAAGGGCATCTTTCTGGCAGACCCCCAGTCTCCTTATCGGAATGTAAGCCTGCACACCCTTCATTCACGGAGCCTTTGTGATACCCTCCCCAGTAAATCTTCCTTTCTTCTTCCCCATGCGCCCTGCACTAACTTAAAGATGACTTGCCGAGTCATATGAGCGAGTGACCCTACTTTGATGTCTCCCTCCCCTATAAAGGAGGTGCCATGTGCCATGTTACTATGAATAGATCTCTCCCCACAAGCACTGCCAGGATGGCCCTGCATTTCTGGGCTCTAGCACTGACCCATCTGGTCTGGTTGGCCGAGCATCACCAGGTCCCTGTGCACCACTTTGGAGGCACGCCTTCCAAAAAATAGATAAATTTCTCCTTACTTTTCTCTTGTCAGTCTAACACTTGATTATTTGTCCAGCCTCTGAAGAGCCCAAAGGAAGTACAAGCTGATCCTGACGGAGTGGACTAGAGCTATACCCTCTAGGTCCTCATCCCCACATATTCCATTTCTTTGGGTATGGTTGAATTCCAAGTCAGTAGCTTCAACAATGCCCCCTGACCCTGGGGTGGTCACTGGCATTCGAAAACGTCTGGAGAATGAATAACAGTAGATAAAAGTAGTAGAAGGGTGTCTATGTTCTCATAAGGTGATAACCTAAAACAAAACAGTCAGGGGATAGTAACCACCAAACCCATGTATCTGCATTTGAACCTGAATGTGGTCTTTGTCCCAGAAAGAAAAGGTCCTGGGGCCAGAGGGATAAAACAGCAGGGAAGGAGCTTGCCTTGCATGAAGCTGCCCCCGGTGTGATCCCTGGATGGTCCCCTGAGCCCTGCCAGGAGTGATCCTGAGCACAGAGCCAGGAGTACACAGAGCCCACAAGCACAACCAGGTGTAAAAAAGAGAAAAGGGAAAAAAGAAAGTTCTGGAAGATGTAGGCTCTCTTCTGCGTGGAAAAGAAAGGGGAAGTGACTACTCCTGCCTCTGTTAATGGCAAACCCCCAAACCTAAGATAAGGCTTAAAATAAAAATACTTGATCTATGGTTATAAAAGAGTAAGGAAAGAAAATGAGAAGAAAGAATGCACCAAGTCAATGCTATTGATTTACACTCTGAAAGAAATGCCAGGACTATTATTTAGATGTCAAAATAACTCCAAGAAGAGTACAAGGCTGTTTTGATCATTTGAAACCAAATACCTGCCTTCTTTGCGATGGGGCTTTCAGACACACAGCCTCCGCAAATACCAGTGCGATGCTCTGAACAGATCATATTTCCCCTTCAAAGGTTATGCCATGTTAAATTATGTGCAATTTCAAAAAAAAAACAAGTCCTTGTCCTACTTTGAGTCCCCATCTCTTAAAAGCATGTTTTGACTAAGATTAATTTATAGCCCGAGGAGATTGGGGGAAAGGGAAAAAAAAAGCCTTGAAATTTCAAGTAAAAAAAAAATGAGAATTCCGGTTGCTTCTTAAATATCAAGTGACGTTGTTTTGGGAATAGGATCAGATTTGCACAGAGCTCAGGTAAATGAACCCGCAGTGGCTTTGCAGTGTCCAGGAGACCCTGAGGAGCTGGGGCCGGGGTGGAGGTGGCAGATTCCACCTTTCTTAGAGTACGACAATAGGGAGCCAGATATGGGGCATTTTGCTCAACCTCTGAGCAGTTCATCGAATAGGGGAAAGAGGACAGAGCAGCTTCATGCGCCCTGAGTCGACTTAGCAAAGCTGCTGAAGCGTTTGCAGATGCCTGGGCACATTTCGTTTTGGTCCCTCATAGAGAAGGTTTTGGTGCCACAAATAACTGCATCTACCAAAATAGCCACAGACCAGTTCAACAATTTTGTTAATAACAGACCCTTTAGGGGCTGGAGCAATAGCACAGCAGGTAGGGTGTTTGCCTTGCACCCGGCCAACTCAAGTTCGATTCCCAGCATCCCATATGGTCCCCTGGGCACCACCAGGGGTAATTCCTGAGTGCAGAGCCAGGACTAACCCCTGTGCATTGCCGGGTATGATCCAAAAAGCAAAAAATAAAATAAAGTAACAGACCCTTTATTAATATTTTCCCATAAGAATCCATCATTGATGACTTCTTTTTCTAACACCCCCCCCAAAAAAAAAAACCAAAAAGCATTGTCTTGCGGACTTTTTATGTTTTCTCTATGCACATGAGGAATCTATTTCCAGGTATTTATGAAACAGGGACCAGAAGAATTGGTCACCGGTTGGAAGCCCGCCTCAAGGGCTGGGGGTAAAGGCATTTGGAATAGAAAATGGACCACTATGTCAATCACAAATCACAAAATCCCCCCGTTAATCGTCGATTTCTCAAGCAGGCTCAGTAACCTCTCCATTCATCCTTTCCCTGAGATCTTAGAAGTCTCTCTTGACTAGGCCCTCCCAAAGATGTCACACTGGAGGCTCTTTCAGGGTCAGAGGAATGGGATCCAGCTTGTTACTGGCTTTAGCATATGAATACACCATGGGAAGCTTGCAAGGCTGTCCCATGTGGGCAGGAAACTCTCAGAAGCTTGCCAGTTTCTCCCAGAGGGAGAAGTAGGCTACAAGATATCGCGCGGCTGCTTTTAAGTCTCTGGATGTTGGCCATTGATGAGATTACACACACCTGGGTTTCTCTGCCGGTACCTTCATGCATGAGGCCTTTCCGAACATGTGGAAAGGGGCCTCGAGCATGGCTGTAGCTAGGTTCTGGTGGTCTTCGGCCACCGGGAGCTCTGCTTGGGGTGGGGAGAGAAGCTGGAGCCCATCCCCTCCGAGGGACCCTGGGGAAGACAGCCAGGTGTGCGGGCAAGAGACTCTCTGGCAATGTTAGTCAATAACTATGGCAATGTCAGTCGGAAATGATCACTCTGGATAAGAGCTTCATGCTTTAAGTAGGAAAAGGAAGAAAGAAAGATGATACCTTCTCAGTATCTGTATTGCAAACCATCATGCCCTAAAGGAGGGGAACAGTAGGGGGGAGAATATGGTGGGGGGAGAAAGAGAGAAGGAAAGTACCTGCCATAGAGCAGGCTGAGCGGGGAGGACTGGGAGGGAAACAGGGGTCACCGGTGGTGGGAAATGTACACTGGTGGAGGGATGGGTGTTGGAACACGGTGTGACTGGAACCAAACCATGAACAGCTTTGTAACTTTGTATCTCATGGTGACTCAATTTAAAAAAATAATATTAAGAAGTAAATCAATAAAAAGAAAAAGCATGAAAAATGCCTCTAGTCTGTTTCTGAGTTAGTAAATAAAGAGTCAAAAAATATATGTCCTAGAAATCCTCTGCATTGAGTTCTGATGGACAAAAATATGGATACAGCATTTAAACAATAAGAGATGAAAACTTTTCACACAATAGCCTTCAGATGTAGAAACCTGCTGCTGTTAAACTTTATAACAGTGACTATTTCCATCCACAAAGAGACACAACCCAGAAAGCACTTAATGCAAGATAAAAATCTATGCAAATCATCTCATGGAACTGGCCAGTGAGCGGGCTGTCGCTTATGACACAGCATCCCTTCTGGCCATTCTTAGTGTCTCTTCATCAAGATGCGGAATTGTCCAAGTCCATGAGCAGTGACAAGTAACTGTCCCACAAACTGAATCATTTAGTGAAAGGGTTCATCTAAAGGGCTGGTCAGTAGCACTGGAAAGAGTTCTCAGCTGCATTTAACTATGAAAACAGACTGAACTGGGGCTGGAGCACAGCAGGTAGGGCGTTTGCCTTGCACGTGGCTGACCCGGGTTGATTCCCAGCATCCCAAATAGTCCCCTGAGCACTGCCAGGGGTAATTCCTGAGTGCAGAGCCAGGAGTAAACTCTGTGCATCACTGGGTGTGACCCAAAAAGCAAATATATATATATATATATATATATATATATATATATATATATATAATTTAAATAAATAAATAAAACAGACTGAACCAAGATCCACCAATAGATTTTTCCGAACCTCAGAGCGTCCGACCTTAGTGGCAGCTCTTAACATTTCCACCGGCTGCCTCACATCTGACAGAAAGTGAAACATGCGACACTTTCTCATCCAAGCAATACTGTCAGTGTACATTTCCCATTTTCATATTTACTCGCCATTATTTTCTCCTTGCTTCAACACTGGTCCCAAACCCAAACTACTCTGAATGACCACGTCTCTATCCAACACCTCCCATAGCTCAGGGAGGTTTTCTTCACCCCTCCCTCTTCTTGATTATTTTCGATCTTTGGTTTGGTCACAGCAGCAGTGCTAGGGGACCATACGGTGCTGGGATCAACCTAAGACCTCCTACCTACATGCAAAGCATGTGTCCAGCCTGCTGAGCGATCTCTCTGACCCCAAGGTTCTATCTCTAACGCTCAATAGTGAGTTATAGCTACTAACAGTTACTAGCCGGATGGAATGACAGAGGAAGAAAGATCAAGTGGTGAGGAAAGCATGGAAAGAATAGTCCAGGGACTGGAGCGACAATTCAGCAGGTAGGGCAGTTGCCTTGCACTCGGCCTACCCGAGTCCAATTCCCAGCACCTCATATGGTTCCCTGAGCATCGCCAGGGGTAATTCCTGAGTGCAGAGCCAGGAGTAACCCCTGAGCATTGCCGGACGAGAGAGAGAGAGAGAGAGAGTAAAGGGGAGGAGAGGAGAGGGGAGGAGAGCAGAAGGGAGGGGAGGGGAGAGGAGAGGAGAGGAGAGGAGAGGAGAGGAGAGGAGAGGAGAGGAGAGGAGAGGAGAGGAGAGGAGAGGAGAGGAGAGGAGAGGAGAGGAGAGGAGAGGAGAGGAGAGGAGAGGAGAGGAGAGGAGAGGAGAGGAGAGGAGAGGAGAGGAGAGGAGAGGAGAGGAGAGGAGAGGAGAGGAGAGGAGAGGAGAGGAGAGGAGAGGAGAGGAGAGGAGAGGAGAGGAGAGGAGAGGAGAGGAGAGGAGAGGAGAGGAGAGGAGAGGAGAGGAGAGGAGAGGAGAGGAGAGGAGAGGAGAGGAGAGGAGAGGAGAGGAGAGGAGAGGAGAGGAGAGGAGAGGAGAGGAGAGGAGAGGAGAGGAGAGGAGAGGAGAGGAGAGGAGAGGAGAGGAGAGGAGAGGAGAGGAGAGGAGAGGAGAGGATATATATATACATATATATATATATATATGTATATATATACTGAATAATGGGGCTGGAGAGATAGCACAGCAGGTAAGGGGTTTGCCTTGCATGTGGCCAACCCAAGTTCAATTCCCAGCATCCCATATGGTCCCCCAAGCACTGCCAGGAGTAATTCCTGAGTGCAGAGCCAGTAGTAACCCCTGTGCATCACCGGGTGTGACCCACAAAGAAAAAAAACCTGAATAATAATTTTAGCATCTGGAAAAATCACGCAGTGGCTGACAGCATGCAGTGGCAAGCCTATGGTCATGAATCCAAAGCCCTGGCATCCCACATGTGCTGAGAACAATCCCAACAGTTCTGGGATTGCTGGAGGCCCACAGTTTTGCCGTCTGAAATTCCTGGCTCCCTACATGATTGCCAGCCATCCAGTAGTAGTCAGGAGTGTGTAAGCACACGCACACCCCCACCACCACCCCCACCCCCACCACCACTGGAAAAGGGGGTCTGACTTCTGTGTGAGCGTCAGTACTAAACAGACAAGCAAGCACTAGGCCAGGAACTGTACCCCTCCCCCGGACACCACGTGCCTACCACAGTCTGTGCTGCAACAAGATCGCTTATTTGAGAACACATGCAAGTCCCGAGTAAAGGAGACATCCCACAGTGAGCACCAGCACCCAGTGTGTGAGCATTGCAAACTGATGAGTGACGCCCCCTGTCCCCTAGCGAGCACTACCGCTAAGAACGCACGGGCGCAAAGTCAAGCATCTGTGTTCCCCGGTCGTCACTACAGCAAAGGGGAGTGGGAGCTGGAAGAATCCACATTGTTTCATTTTAAAAGATTAAGAAAAAGGGGCCAGAGGGGCCGGAGCCATAGCATAGCGGGTGAGGTGTTTGCCTTGCACGTGGCCGACCCGGGTTCGATCCCCAGCATTCCATATGATCCCCCAAGCACCACCAGAAGTAATTCCTGAGTGAAGAGCCAGGAGTAACCTCTGAGTACCCCTGGGTGTGGCCCCAAAACATATATATATGCATATACACGCAAACTTTTATATTTATAAATACACTTATGTATTTTTATATATTAATATATAAAGAATATGAGTACAGTAACAATTGTTATGGCAGTAACAATCGTTCGAGATGAGATTAGAAACTATTAAGAGAAAACAGAAAAGTTGGAGCATTTCCTATGAGAGTTGTATCTTAGGGGAAGAGAGAGGAGAGAAAGAATGATTTTTTTTTCTTCCTGTGACTCTGGATCAAACTCTGGTGTGATTAAAGAAATGACCTTGAACCACAGCAGAGAATAATGAAGGACAATTTCCAGTAAGTGTGCTAGCTCAAATTAATGATTTACTTTTTATTTTTAAACTGAATTCAGTAGAGATTTACATGCATTAGGTTACAATGATTAACATTTGAAATTTGACCTTGAAATAATCTTTACATTGTAAATTCTTAATGATCAAAACAATGCTCTCAGTGATTAAAACGTATTAGTTATTAATTATTCAAAGAGAATAATTGCAAATACACATTCCTAAAATCTCAAGGCTTTCAAACCATTTGTACAAATGACTGGACATTTTCGTAATTTTCAAATAAAATAATAAAACTTCCATCTAATTTTCTTTTCATTGTCAATCTAGCAATGGCAAAGAGGGCCTTTCTCTACCCCTTCTATTTTATTGTTTCAAAAGCTAAAAAGGTGAGTGGCTAGAAAGGCATGCTCACCTTTGATCTCATCAAATCCAAAGAAAAAGAATATAAAGCTTTCTGTATAAATATGTAACAACAAAAACTAAAATCCTGGAAACTTCTTAAGATTGATAAAGAGGCCAGTAGTGCTGCAGATCATTTTTCTTGTAAAAATCTCTTTGTTGGGGCCGGAGCAATAGCACAGCGAGTAGGGTGTTTGCCTTGCACACGGCCAACCCAGATTCAACTCCCAGCATCCCATATGGTCCTGCAAGCACTGCCAGGAGTAATTCCTGAGTGCATGAGCCAGGAGTAACCCCTGTGCATCGCTGGGTATGACCCAAAAAGAAAAAAAAAAACACTTTGTTGGGGGACTGGAGTGATAGTACAGTACAGTGGAGTATGGCATTTGCCTTGCATGCAGCTGACCTGGGTTCGATCCCCGGCATCCCATACGGTCCCCCAAGCACCACCAGGAGTAATTCCTGAGTGCAGAGCCAGGACTTAACCCCTGAGCATCGCCAGGTGTTACCCAAAAAGAAAAAAGAAAAAAAAGAAAAGAAAAAAATCACTTTGTTGGGCTGGAAGACAGCAAAAGGCTTGAGGGTCTTGCCTTTCTGGAGTCCAGTCCCAGTTCTATTCCAGACACCACTTGGTCCCCTGAGCACGCCAGGGGTCACTGAGCAAGGAGAAGTCTGAGCACCGCTGAGTGTGGCCTCAAAACCAAATAAATAAATTTATAATAACTTTGCATGGAGCATATCAATTGACAATAAAACTTGTGCCACAACTTGCTTGGATAGTATTCTTGAAGGAATAGCTTCTCCTACTTGATGTCTCTCTTTAGGTTTCTCATCTTTTACTTCCTTTTTGTTCTTAAGAGAAGCCCATTTGGGGGCTGGACAGATAACCCAGCAGGCAGGGCGCTTGCCTTGAATGCAGTTGCCCCCGGTGCAATTCCCACGTTGCACCCTGAGGAGTAATTCCTGAGCTCGGAGCCAGGAAGAACCCCTGAGCACCACCTGGTGTGGTCCCAAGATGGGGAAAAAAATAAATAGATGAACTTCTTTTAAAAGAGTGACCCACTTTTTTTTTTTTTGCTTTTTTGGGTCACACCTGGTGATGCACAGGGGTTACTCCTGGCTCTGCACTCAGGAATTACCCCTGGCAGTGCTCAGGGGACCATACGGGATGCTGGGAATTGAACCTGGGTTGGCAGCGTGCAAAGCAAACGCCCTCCCGGCTGTGCTATTGCTCCAGCCCCTATGGCTTCTTTTTTAATGTCTTTCTTTTCTATCGGTGGTGGGGAATGTGCACTGGTGGAGGGATGGGTGTTTGGTCATTGTGTGATTGTAACCCAAACATGAAAGCTTGTAACTATCTCACAGAGATTCAATAAAATTAACATCAACAAAGGTTGTCATGTCTGTGCTTTTACCTATTTTCAGCACGCAGTTCTTATTCAGAGTGATCATTTCCAACCATCTTTGTCAAGGTGGCTCCTTCTCCATCCGGAATGCTCCCTAGCCAGCCCTTGAGGCAGGCTTCCCGCCATGGACTAATCCTCTTGGCCTATGTTTCCACTGTCCTTCGGTATTAGTCTCATATCATGTTTTCTTGTATCCCACAAAGGAGAATTTTGAACATTTTAAAGATTCACCACATGTTGGAACATTGTATGACTGAAACCCAATCAAGAACAACTTTGTAACTATATCTCACTATGATTCAGAAAAGAATTTTAATTAAAAAAAATTTTAAATAAAAGATTCACCTGATTCAGTCGAGCCCACCGGAGATCATCTCTCATTTTATTAACTCAAAGTCAACTGATGTGGGACTACTTTCACTTCTCCTTTCACTTTTGCCATAGAATAAAACTGAACCACAGTAACCACCTTCCCATCTGCCCTTAAGGAGGGAGTGGGATTATTTGGGCGTTTGCTTTGCACATGGCCAACCCTAGTTCGATTCCTCCGTCCCTCTCAGAGAGTCCAGCAAGCTACTGAGAGTATCTCGCCCCCATGGTAGAGCCTGGTAAGCTACGCGTGGTGTATTCGATATGCCAAAAACAGTAACAACAAGTCTCACAATGGAGACGTTACTGGTGCCTGCTCAAACAAATCGATGAGCAATGGGATGACAGTGATACAGTGTTATTGAAAGAAATTTACTGAGAGTAGTTTCAGAGGAGAAATAGAAAGAGAGTGCTGTGTTCAAGAAAGAGAGAGTAATGGCTTTTCTGGAGAGAAAAAAATCTGGTGCAAAGATCTTTGATAAAATATTTGCAAGACAAATCTAGCATCATCTAAACAGATTTATGCTCCATAGCCAAGTAGGATTTATTCCAGGAAAACAAGATGTATCATTATGAAAATCAATTTCTGTAATATACTTTGTTAAGAAAACAAAGGACTAAAACAACAGGATTATACACTAAAAGAAATGTTACAAACTCCAATACTCTTACATGATAAACACACACACACACACACACACACACACACAAAATAAAGTAGGAAGAGAAGGGAACTTTCTCTTTTTTTTTTTTAATTGAATCACCGTGAGATACAAGTACAAAGCTTTCGTGTTTGAGTTTCAGTCATACAATGGTCAAACACCCATCCCTCCACCAATGCACATTCTCCACCACCAATGTCCCCAGCATACCCCCCCTTTCTAACCCTCCCCCTGTCTCCATGGCAGACAATTTCCCCCATACTCTCTCTCTACTTTGGGGCATTATGGTTTGCAATAGAGATACTGAGAGGCCATCACATTTGGTCCTTTATCTACTTTCAGCACACATCTCCTATCTCGAATAATTCCTCCAACCATTATTGTCTTAGTGATCGAGAGGGGAACTTTCTCAACCTAATAAAGAGCAACTACAAAATCCATAGCCAACATCATATTTTACAGTAAAAATGGCAAGTATTCCCTCTAATATCAGAAACAAACAAAAATGTCCCCTCTCACTATTTCTATTCAATACTGTGCAGTAAGTTCTAGAAGAGGCAATTAGACAAAAATAATTTGGAAAAAGCCATTCAGATTAGAAAGAAGTAAAAGTATATTTTCGGATGACATGATCTCATACATAAAAGACTTGAGTAATCTACAAAACAAACCATTAGAGCAGATAAGTGAGATCAGCAAGGTTGCAAGAGAGAAGATCAATATACAAAATCCAAGTGTATTTCTATATATATATGTGACAATGAATAATCAGAGAATAAGGAAAGAAGACAATTCCATTTATGGATATGCATAGAAGAATAAGATATATGGGAATATATTTAACAAAACAAGAATAAGACATATATTGGGAACTATATTATTGGTCTCCTTTGCTTGTGGATTAAGATTAATATAGTCAAGATGATTTCAGTGCTGTGTTTTACTTGTCACCTTGGCCCAGACACCTCTGCCAGGGAGCAATCAAATACCACCTAGATGTAGTCATGAAGGTATTTTACAGATGATTAGCGTCTATAAACAGTTGAGTCAGGGGGCTGGAGTGATAGCATAGCGGGTAGGGTGTTTGCCTTGCACGCGGCCGACCTGGGTTCGATTCCCAGCATCCCATATGGTCCCCTGAGCACCACCAGGAGTGATTCCTGAGTGCAGAGCCAGGTGTGACCCAAAAAGAAAAAAAAAAGCCCCCGTAATTGTGAGTCAGTGTGGCACCAAAATTCTCTTCTCTGGATAGATGTATGACAGGGAAACAGATGCACTGATACACAGAGAAGCTCCTTTTTCCAAATAATCTACAAATTCAGTACAATCCTTTCAAAATCCTACTTGGTTTCTTGGGATTCACAAGCAGATCCTAGAAAGCCTATGTAAATTCAAAAAAAAAAAAATCCAGACTATCCAAAAAGTCTTGAAAAATACAAACTAATTCAGAAGGCTAATGCTTTCCTATTTCAAAATGTACATACAAAGCTACATTTCACAAGGTACAACAAAGCTACACGGAATCATTAAGAAAATGCAAAGGGGCTAGAGCAATAGCACAGCGGGTAGGGCATTTGCCTTGCATGTGGCCGACCCAGGTTCAATTCCCAGCATCCCGTATGGTCCCCTGAGCACTGCCAGGAGTAATTCCTGAGTGCAGAGCCAGGAGTAACCCCTGTGCATCGCCAGGTGTGATCCAAAAAGAAAAAGAAAATGCAAACCAAAAGCACAATGAGATGCTACTTCCCTCTCAGAAACATTTATAGTCCAGAAGAGACACCAACAAGCACGGGTGAGAGGGTAGAGAAATCGGAACCCTCGCCTAATGCTCAGAGGGATGTAAAATGATGCAGCCCCTTCGAAAAGAATTGGCAGCTGTTCCCAATTTCAGTCCTCACTATATACGCAAGAGAACTGGAAACACATTCACGTCAACTGGTGTGCAAACGTTCACAGTGGCACTGTTCATCAGAGCCCAAAATGAAAATAATCATGGGTCCCTCCCACTGAGAAGTTTTTAAAAAAAAAACGATTTGGAAAGAGACACACAAAGGAAACTCAGACCCGAGCAACTTGCGGCAGAGATGGCCCGGGGCTTTACAGAAGGCCTTCTCTGCTGGGCTGCTCCAGACGGGGCAGGTGCCGTCCCTCCACCTGCCCTCTAAGAGCTCCAATGGGCGCCATGTTCTAGAAGCCAGCGAGAAGCACCAAGTACGAGTCGAGGTGACGGTCAAACTCAAGTCTCTCGGGACAGGGGAGGAGTGGGCCCTTCTCCGTCCCCCTGTGCCCATGGGACGCCGAGATGATGCCACATCCGCCCACCGTCTACTTACGCTCCCACGTGGCCACGATCCAGAGACACACAGACCCAAGCAACTTGCGGCAGCAATGTCTTCAGACCCTAATTATTAAAATCTTAGAATTCCTAGAGTGCACAGCCGCTCTCGCAGCCGCACAACATTATATTATATCCATAACAAGCAATACAAAACACACTGTCTAGCAATTGCATTTTCGGCTGGTATGAGGGGTGGAAGGGCTGATCTCAAAATATCGAAGGTAACTAAAGTAGAGAAAGAATATTCTGCAAATTGTCTGCCACACAGGCAGGGGGAGGTGTGGAATGGGGGGGGGGGGTGGATACTGGGGATTTTGGTGGTGGAAAATGTGCACTGGTGAAGGGATGGGTGTTTGATGACCGTATGATTAAAGTTCAAACATGGAATTTTTGTTACTGTATCTCATGGTGAATTAATTAAAAATTAAAAATCAAAAAAAGATATTTGGAAAAATCTACATATGAGAACGGTATTCCACATAGAAACTAACAAGATACTAAGGCTGGAGAGACAGTATAGCAGGTAGCGTGGTGCTTGCTTTGCACACTATCGACCTGAGTCCAGTCCCCAACACCACATGTGGTCCCCCAAGCACCAAGAGTACTACCAAGAATGATGATACCTGAGCACAGAGCCAGCAGCCAGAGTAAGCCGTGAGCAAACTGAAGTACTGACATATGCCCAAACATGACAGAACTTTGAAGACCTCATGCCAAACAGAAGAAATTCATCACAAAAGACCATCCGCTGTACAACTCCACATACATGAGCTATCCGGAAAAGACGGGAACTGGAGGAGACTGATTCCCCAAAGCTGGGGGCAGAGGTTACTGCCGATGAAGGTGCCACTTTGGGGGGATGATGAGAACGCTCTGGGTAGACCAGTGACAGCTGCACTGCTGTATGACTTGACCGAAGAATACTAACGAGGTCTCTTTGAAAGTGCGGGTTTGATACCTGAGTCACTTCTCCATTTTGTTCTTAAATCTGGGGAGAATTGGGAGTTTAATGGGTGTTCCAAGGGGACATGGCGGGGGCTGGAGCAATGGCACAGTGGGGAGGGCGTTTGCCTTGCACGCATCCGACCCAGGCTCGATTCCCAGCATCCCATAGGGTCCCCTGAGCACCACCAGGAGTAGTTCCTAAGTGCAGAGCCAGAAGTAACCCCTGAGCATCACTGGGTGTGACCCCCCCAAAAAAGAAAAAGAAAGAAAGAAAGAAAGAAAGAAAGAAAGAAAGAAAGAAAGAAAGAAAGAAAGAAAGAAAGAAAGAAAGAAAGAAAGAAAGAGAAGGAAAGAAAGAAAGAAATTGTACTACTCCCTTAGAAAATGAGAATCATTCCTTCTTTCAATAACTTGGACCAGATTAAATGTTTATCTCTGCAGTCTGGAGATACCTAAAGCACTTTCTTGTGTGAAAAATAGAACTGGGTTAGAATGATGGGGAGAGTGAAGTACAAGACACTTGCCCTACTGCTGAGGAGATGTGGGTACCAGAGATGTGCTTCTTGAGAGCTGAGGTTTCATACTTTCTGTTGTTTTCCATTTCACTTGGGGACATATTTTCAATAAGAATGACATCAAGGAGGGCCTGGAGCAATAGCACAGTGGGTAGGGCGCTTGCCTCGCACACGGCCGACCTGGGTTGGATCCCCGAAGCTCACGTGGCTCCCAATCTCCACCAGGAGTGACTCCTGGGCACAGAGCCAGGAGTGAGACCTGAGCACCTCTAGGCATGACCCAAAAAGCAAACAAGAGTCTAGAATGGACAAAACGCAAGGATCAGAAAAGATTGAGGGATTCCCGGGTGCTAGGGAGAGGGACATAAGGAGACCACAGCTTAACAAATACAGGGGTTCTGTAGGGGTAGTGAAAGTTCTAGAATGTTGACAGCATTGTGAATGCACCGTGTGCTCAGAGCACTCTGGGAAATGGCCCAAATGGTGCATCTGATGTGGCTTATGTCAATTAAAGAAAAGTTTCTTGGAGCCAGTCAGGTAACAACAAGTTCACTTCTAGGGGGGGGAAAAAATAATGTATTGACAGACACAGACATTGGGGCAGATCATTAATAAAATTAATGTACTAATTTTAATTAATTTATTCATCATCATCATCATCATCCTCATCCCGTTGATCGTCGAATTTCTCCAGCGATCTCAGTAACGTCTCCATTCGTCCTAGCCCTGAGATTTCAGAAGCCTCTTAATTAATTATTTTCATTAATTTATTCATGTAATTAATTTTAATTACTATATTGGTGTAATTAATTTTATTAACTAGTAAACTCGGGGAGGAGGCACCGTCTCTGGTCGACTCGGGGAGGAGGCACCGTCTCTGGTCGACTCAGGGAGGAGGCACCGTCTCCAGCAAGCCCGCTCTGGAATTTTGCTCCTGCCAGTGTCCAGCCTGCTGTCCTCTGAGCAAAGAGGAAAGCAGGGAAAGTCTTTGCTTTCACAAGATTTCCACGCCAGGCCCTGTCGCTCTGGGCCACGCCACAGCACCCTGCCCTCCTCCCAGACCCAGCACAGCCAGAAACAGCTGCTGAGCCCCGCACGGACACTCCGCCAACATCTGCTTCCCAGCAGGGCCGCCATCCAGAAGGCACCTGTGAGCAGACAAGCGCCCAGCAGTGGCCCCCGGTGAGGAAAGAGGAAGGAGAAATTCGAGGCTGCCAAGAGGGCCTTCCCCCCCTCCCCAGCCTTGCCAGGACTCAGGGAAATGCCAGGGTCTGTGTGACTCCAAGGGCGACCTGTGTTGGGACCCCGCGTGCGCTTCTCATGGGTGCCCAGGCGGCAGCAAGCCTGGCTTCTCTCCTGCACTTCACACTCTTCCCTCCTCCCAGAAACGCCTGCCAGTAATTGCCTGTCTGGGTGGCGGGTCCGGAGAGGGGCGTATGGGATAGAGGTGGGTGAAGTTGACACTGGTGGAGGGCTTGGTATGGGAATGTTAGATGCCTACAACGCAGCTGTCAATAATTTTGTAAATCACAGTTCTTAATTCAGTAACTGTTCATTTTTGGATTGCATCCTGCAATGCTCAGGGGTGACTCCTGGTTCTGCACTCAGGGATCACTCCTGGTGGTGCATGGGGGACCCTATGGGATGTCGGGGATCGAACCTGGGTCAGCTGTGTCTGAAGCAAATGCCCTTCCCGCTGTACATACAGTCTCTCCAGCCCAAAAATTAAAGATTATTTTTTTATTTGCTCTTTGGGTCATACCCAGCGATGCACAAGAGTCACTCCTGGCTCTGCACTCAGGAATTACTCCTGGCGGTGCTCGGGGGACCATATGGGATGCTGGGAATTGAACCCGGGTCGGCCACGTGCAAGGCAAACGCCCTCCCCGCTGTGCTATCGTCCAGCCCTAAATATTATTTTTTTAACAAAAAGGAAATGTCCGGCAGAAGAGGAGGCTCCTGGGGGAAACCCCTTCTTAGGTGGGTGGCCCAATTCCTACTCCTTCAGTGAGACCCGCAGCCCTTCTCCTCACACCAGCCAGTCGGAGCTTTTGCTTGCATCCAGGAGTCGGCTTAGCTGGTTCATGGTCCTCTCCCGCCATCTAGTGGATAGAGCTGGCAGCGTCTCAGGACTCGGCTAGAGTTGGATAAGCACCCAACTCAAATGCTTGAGACACCAACAGGTGTGGCTGCGTTTTTTAAGAACCATGAAAAGAAGCCAAATCTGAGCATCTGTTGAAGTCACATCTGAGTGCCAAATCTTGAGGGCTGGCCTCTGGTCATTCACCGGGCAAGATGATGAAGCTCAGGGGAGCAGCTCGGGACAAATCTCTACCCTCAGCGTGGACCAGTGTCTTCAGCAGCCTATTAGGGCTCTTCCCTCTGCTCAGCACTGGCGCAGACGGCGCTCTAGCCCGCCTCCACGAACTTTCATCACGGGAAACACGGGGACCCAAAGCTTCAGCTGAGAGAAGCTAAAGCAGCCCATGCTGCTGAACGCTAATCCCAAACCTGCACACACCCGTGTCACAAGGGCACTCTAGTGTAGTCGAGATCTGGAAACCCCCCCAAGTGCCCCACCACAGACCCCGTGGGCAGAGAATGTGTATAGTGTGGATGCACCGTGGAATACTACTCAGCCATGAGAAAGGATGGGATTGGGAGGTTGGCTGCAAGTTGGCTGGAACTGGAGGGATTTCAGAACTGCTGGGTCAGGAAGAGGAACCCCAGGTGATCTGAGTCAAGGTGAAGTACAAGGAAACAAAGGGAGTCAACAATCCCCAGCAGAAACCAATCCTCGGGCATGGCTGATAGAACTGGGAAGGAGGTGGGGTGGGGAGGAAGAGACCGTGGGAGGTCGGTGTGGTACCTCTGCAACTACAGGATGATTTCAGGGGCCGGGATGATGAAACAGCGGGGAGGGCGCTGGCCTTGCACACAGACAGCCCCGGTTCACTCTCCCCAGTGGTCCCCCGAGCCTTCCAGGAGTGACCCCTGAACACAGAGCCCGGAGTAAGCCCTGAGCACTGCTAAGTGTGGCCCAAACAGAAACCATACAGTAATGACGTCGGTACGACTGAAACCTAAGACGCCCAAAGAAACAAGTAATAAAGCAGCTCCTGAGCCCACAGGCTCCGAGTGACAAACG
Source organism: Sorex araneus (assembly GCF_027595985.1). Classification (NCBI taxonomy): domain Eukaryota; kingdom Metazoa; phylum Chordata; class Mammalia; order Eulipotyphla; family Soricidae; genus Sorex; species Sorex araneus. The sequence continues at coordinate 199,692,959 of NC_073303.1, forward strand.
TAGGGTATGGCCGGGTCCCCCGGGAGCTTTATGATTTCCCCAGAGCCCTGGACACTGCAGACCCTGCTCCCCGGGGCGCACTGGGGCTCGCTGGTCTGCTGCCCCGAGGCCACAGCTGGCGAGGGACAGGGCGACTGGAGGGGCACCAGGCGATGGAGTGGACAGGAGGTGGCACCAGGAGGTCATGGAGTGGACAGGGCCAGCCCCCTGGGGGCACAGGGCCTGACACCAGGGACAGGGAGGCCCAGCCGGGCAGCGTGAGCCATGGAGGGGCAGCGAGTGTTCCAGAGTGTTCCAGCACAGGGGCTGCCCCGCTTCCTCACCCAGTGAGTAAGGGGAGCCAGGGGCGAGGCCCGAGTGGCTGGGGATGAGACAGGAGGACTGAGTGCACGCTGGACAGCACCCTGGCCCGGGTCCAGCACCACAGAGTCCCCTGAGCACTGTCAGACCCCAGAGCATAAAGCCGTGAGCATCCCCCACCCCAACGCAGCCCCCAAATGAAAGCAATGGCCCTGTCCGGACGTTGGCCAGGGGCCTGCATGGGGCACGTGCCTTGATGTGACAGCTGGGGACGCATCCCCTGTTCCCTCCAGGGCCTCCCCAACACTGAGGGGCATGAGAAGGTGGGGGAGGTGTCCCCCAGAGCCGACATGGACACAGTGGTTGCTGGACCACTGTCGTGAGGAAAGACCCACGCGCAGAGAATCTGTATCTGAAATCCTTTTATTACATAAAAAGTAAAAAAAGGGAGGAAAAGTAGCAGGATGAGAAACACACACACACACACACACACACACACACAAAATGGCCCGAAGAGCAGCCCGAGAGACACCACCTCTGGAAGGAGCAGAGGAATGAGGACGGGCCCCACTTGTTTCCCTGAGAGAACCAGACAGGAAGTGCCGGGCTCAGGGCCGACACTCCCTCCCACGAGCCCCCCGCCCCGTGCTTCTCAGGAGGTGGGGCTGTGCCCACCGGCCGTGCTGCTGGGTGGGGGGCGAGGGACACTCGAGGCTGAAGCACACGGCACGGCCATTCCCGGCCTCTCCTCGTCTGCAGGCGGGAGGCCGGTGAGGCTGGGGCTCCGGGCAGTGGGCTGTCTGCGCTGCTGAGGACCCCCTGCGGGCTGGCCCTTGTTCTGGGCATTAGGAGCAGCTCCAGGAGGGCGCTCTTGTGTGGCTTCACTGGCGGCTGCGGGAGCCAGGTCCTGCGGCCATCTGCTGTCCCGTGTCCGGAGAACAGCCGCCGCTTCACCCCCACACTCGCTGCCGGGCCAGGTCAGGACGGCCTGCAGGGACCAACAGCGAGGAGGGCGAGGTCGGTGCCGTGACAGCCAACAGTCACCACGGTGACCCGGAGTCTGAAGGAAGCGGAGCCCACCCCCACCCCACCCCCAATCCCCGCCTTCCCCCCTCCCCCGGGATGGGGGTTCCCGTCCCCCCAGGGGAGTCACCTCAGCGCTGCCTGCAGGCCGCGCAGGGCCTCGGCGGACGCCTGCAGCATCTCCAGCTCCTCGGCCCACAGCGCCTCCACCAGCGCCAGCTGGCTGCTCAGGGCCGCGGCTCCGTCCCTCTTACCGGAGACCTGGAATCAATTCTGGGTCGTGTTCTGGAGGCAGGAGACGCCCAGCCAGGGCCTGCCCCCTTGGCCACGCCCAGTTCAGCTGGGCGCAGTGACCGTCTCTGCTGCTTCTCCCGCCAACTAAACAGGGACTCTGGGCCCGGACCCAAGACTCAGCACCAGCCCCGGGTCTCCGAGTCGCCCTGTCCCCGACATCCCCTCAGAGGATCCCACCACACTTCAGCATTTCACCCCGCAGAAAGTCTCCAAGGGTAACAAATAAACTGTTACACTTATTTCTCTATTCCCAGGAACATTTTTATGCAGAATTTTTTTTTTCTTTTTGGGTCACACCTGGCGAGGCACAGGGGTTACTCCTGGCTCTGCACTCAGGAATTACTCCTGGCGGTGCTCAGGGGACCATATGGGATGCTGGGAATTGAACCTGGGTCGGCCGCGTGCAAGGCAAACGCCCTACCCGCTGTGCTATCACTCCAGCCCCCATATGCAGAGAATTTTTTGATCTAAATCATTTACAAAGTAAGAATAAAGGGGAAGGAATACTTAATATTATTTAAAACTCTATTACAGAGGCTGGAGAAATGATACAGTGGGGAGGGCACTTGCTTTGCACAAGGCTGACCCGGGTTCAATGTCCGGCATCCCGTATGGTCCCCCAAGCACCGCCAAGAGTAATTCCTGAGTGCAGAGCCAGGAGTGACCCCTGAGCATCGCTGGGTGTGGCCCAAAATAAGTAAATATATGAAACAAAACAAAAAAAAAACAATTATTACATACTAGCACTAGTTATGTAGTAAATACTTGAAAATCTATTAAGAGGCCGGTGAACTAATAAAAGAAAGAAAAAAAAAAGAAAATCTATTAAGAGGGGCTGGAGCAATAGTACAGCAGGCATAGTACATTTGCCTTGCACGCAGCTGACCCGGGTTCAATCCCCAGTGTCCCATATGGTCCCCCGGAGTCCTGCCAGGAGTAATTCCTGAGTGCAGAGCCAGGAGGAACCCTTGAGCATCGCCAGTGTGACTCAAAAAGAAAAAAAAAAAATTAAGAATTCAAACAAGAGTTTCACCTCTTAAAAGCTACAGATGCAACAGCAACAGGCAAATACAGATAACAGCGATGCCATTCACACGACTGTTCGTAAACACTGCCTGGACCCAGCGTCTTGGGTGCACTTGTGAAAAGAAGGTAGATTTCTGGGGCGGGTTGTGGGGCGGCTGTGGACCTTCACCCCCTGGATGCAGAGTGGCAGGCCAAATAAACCCCAGAGCCTCTGTCCCGAGTTAAGATCTGGTAACCCTACCCGAGAAGTACCAACGGCGACCTCTGAGAGCGACACTGCGTCCAGCCAGGGGGGCACGCACCTTCCGGAGCCCGGCGGCGCTCTCCTCCAGGAGACAGCGGCAGACTTCCTGGGCCACGTCCAAACTCATCTTCTCGTTGGCATCAGAAATCGTTTCCCCAAGAAGCACTTTTTTCCAACATGTACTAGAACCGAAATATTCAGTGAGATCCCTTTAGCTGCCTCCCCGCCGCCATTACAGGTGGCTTCCCCAGTTCCACACAGACTATTCCCCGGCCCCACACACATCACACCGCTCACACCACGGCTGACTCCCCACACTCTCCCACCCGAGGCGGCGCCTGTGCTGAAGCAGACAGGAACCGAAGGAGCAGGGTGGAGAGTAGTGAGGGGAGCACTCCCGGGATGCTGTGTGGGGAGTAGGGAGGGGAGCACTCCCAGGGTACAGTATGAAGAGGAGGGAGGGGAGCACTCCTGGGGCATAGTATGGAGGAGGGAGGGGAGTACTCCGGGGCAGTGTGGGGAGTAGGAAGGGGAGCACTCCCAGGGTACAGTATGAAGAGGGAGGGGAGCACACCTGGGGCACAGTATGGAGAAGGGAAGGGAGTACTCCAGGGCAGTGTGGAGTAGGAAGGGGAGCACTCCCAAGCAGTGTGAAAAGTAGAGAGCATTCCTAAGGCACAGTGAGGATGGATGGAGGGGAGCACTCCCAGGGCATAGTGTGGAGGGAAGGGATCATTCCCAGGGGGCAGTGTGGAGAGTAGGGAGGGGAGCACTCCTGGGGCATAGTGTGAGGAGGGAGGGAGCACTCCCAGGGTACAGTATGAAGAGGGAGGGGAGCACACCTGGGGCACAGTATGGAGAAGGGAAGGGAGTACTCCAGGGCAGTGTGGAGTAGGAAGGGGAGCACTCCCAAGCAGTGTGAAAAGTAGAGAGCATTCCTAAGGCATAGTGAGGATGGATGGAGGGGAGCACTCCCAGGGCATAGTGTGGAGGGAAGGGATCATTCCCAGGGGGCAGTGTGGAGAGTAGGGAGGGGAGCACTCCTGGGGCATAGTGTGAGGAGGGAGGGAGCACTCCGGGGGTAGTGTGGAGGAGGGAGGGGAGCACTCCCAGGGCATAGTGCGGAGGAGGGGGGGAGCACTCCAGGGCAGTGTGGAGAGTAGAGAGGGGAGCACTCCTGGGGCTAGTGTGGAGGAGGGGGGAGCACTCCCAGGGCATAGTGCGGAGGAGGGAGGGAGCACTCCAGGGCAGTGTGGAGAGTAGAGAGGGGAGCACTCCTGGGGCTAGTGTGGAGGACGGAGGGGAGCACTCCCAGGGCATAGTGCGGAGGAGGGAGGGAGCACTCCAGGGCAGTGTGGAGAGTAGAGAGGGGAGCACTCCTGGGGCATAGTGTGAGGAGGGAGGGAGCACTCCCGGGGCTAGTGTGGAGGAGGGAGTGGAGCACTCCCAGGGCATAGTGCAGAGGAGGGAGGGAGCACTCCGGGGCAGTGTGGAGAGCAGGAAGGGGAGCACTCCCGGGGCACAGTGTGGAGGAAGGAGGGGCGCACTCCCGGGTGCAGTGTGGAGAGCAGGGCAGGAGGCGGGCCCTGGGTCTGACTGGCCTTGCACCCTGTGACCAGGAGCCCCATCTGCAGCCACAGAAGCCGAGTAGGAGGCAGACCAGGAAGGGGGCTCAGGGCCCCCCGCCTACGGACGAGGGTGCCCCGAAGTTCTCCCCATCCAGCAGCTCCTGCTGAAAGGCTCGCGTCCACCACGTGCTCTCGACCATGCCCCCCGCACCGCCTCTTACCTCTGTCTCCCAGGGCCCTCCTGCCCCGCCCGCTGTGCCCGAGCCCATGCCCCGCCTCCCCCAACCCTGTGCACACAGTCTTCGCCTGTGGCCCCCCTGGAAGCACCTGGGACCCCACAGGAGGAATCATCTCTACACGTGGCCCTGGGGTCCAGCCCTGCAGCCCCATCAGCCCAGGAGGTGGCCCGAGGGCGAGGGGACAGTGGGGAGCAGGTGGGCGGCTCAGAGCCAACACGCCCGGCAGGGTCCGGAACCTGAAGGGGCAGAGCCAGTCCTGGAGGCCAGAGGAAGCGGGTGAAGGCCCGGAAGCAGAGTGACGGCAGGGGCTGCCCCTGCGATGGGACGTGCCGGGGTCACTCCGAAACTCAACAGTGGACAAGTCACGCCACAACCACAACCTGAAGGCTCCGGCTGAAGCTCGGGCACAGACGAGCTCTCGGGACGGAGGGGGAAAGAGAGTGCAGGCGGCGGGTCAGGTACGCCAAGGAGCCGGCCCCAGGACCTGGTTTCCTTCTGTTTCAGTCAAGCCCAGTGTGCTCGGGGCTCACTCCAGCCTCTGTGCTCGGGCTCAGGGAACCCTTGGCATGCCGGAGATTGAAGCCAGGGGTCAGCATGTGCAAGGCAAGCGCCCTCCCCGCCGTGCTGCCCGTCGGCTGCGGTCCCCCGAGCCTTGTCCCGGCACTGGGCCTCACTCCCTGACGTCCTGACAAGGGTCGGGTGGCGTGGGAACAAACCTAGTCCCTCCACTCGGGCCCCAAGACCCCAGAAACTGAGGGACGCTGGCCAGGCCGGCCTCCCTGCCCGGCCCAGGACACATCCGGGCCTCTCCGCCCTCACGGGCACCCCCGGGGCCGGGCAGGGAAAATGACCCACTCAGAGGCTCCCCACCGCCCCTCGCCAAGGCTCCGCCTCCTCAGGAGCTGGCCCTGCACCACCGGCGCGGGGTCCCCCAGGGAAATATCCGGGTAGAGGCCGAAGCCCCTGGGTCTCAGGCCCGGTTCCCTGAAGACGGCTCGAAAGCCCAAGGTGGGGGCGCGGGGCCGACTTAGAAGCCCGGCGCTGCCCACTCGTCAGGACGATACTGAGATACTGAGAGAAGGAGCGAGCCAGGACACAGCGGCCTCCCGCCCGCCTCCCCCGCCTGCACTCACAACTCTCCCTCGCGCAGACACAGCAGCTTCAGAGCTGTCAGCAGCCTCCACGACGGCCCGTCCCAGCCGAACGTCAGGTCTCTGGGAGGAGAAACGGCGCGTCACCTCTGTGCCTGGGGCACCGGGCCCCCGGCGGCGCCGGCAACGTCTAGCTTTGGGCCCCTGGAGGGATCACGCACCACCTTTGCGCTTCGTCACGCCACGAAGTACGAAAAAGAAGTCTGGACGTGGGCATGGCCCGAGGGAGGGCAGCCCAGCTCACCGTGGGGTGGAAGATGAAGAACTGGGGTCGTCCTGAGGCCCCCCACTGCCCTCCCACTGATGCCAGGGGACAGGGTGTCACACAGGACAGGTTTGGGCCACAGCCAGCTGTGTTCAGGGGCCAGTCCTGGCGCCGGGCCCGGGCATCGAACCCAGTCAAAGGCTGGGGCCCCAGAGCAGCTCTCTGGCCCCCGAGCGAGGTTCCCCCAAGATGGTCTGACACGGCCCCATCGAGCACAACTCGCTGAGCATGGTAAGTGCTCCAGGGACCCCGCCTGCCGCAGGCCAGCCCCCCGCTCACGCGCCAGGAGCCCCCTCAACGCTGAAACCCCCCACAGGAATCATCGGACGAGACACACACACTTACTCTGTGAGGTTGTGATCCCGCAAAATGGAAATCTTTTTGTTCATCTGTTTATCAGCTGGCGGAAGATATTTAACAAGTGCATCTGCATTTAAGGAGAAAAAGAGAGAGAGAAATCAGAGATTTAGGATGTCAGTGCAAGTGGGAATCTTTCCTCCCCAACTTTCTCTCCTTTTAGTATCAATATAGACAGACACAGTGGACTGTAACCCACACCAAGGGAAAAAAAAAAAATCTAGTCTTCAAACTCAAGTCAATAAAATTACTATTGGGGCTGGAGTGGTAGCTCAGCAGGTAGGGCGTTTCCCTTGCAAGCGGCCGACCCGGGTTCGATTACCAGCATCCCATATGGTCCCCTGAGCACCACCAAGAGTAATTCCTGAGTGCAAAAGCCAGGAGTAACCCCTGAACATAGCCGGTGTGACCCAAAAAGCAAAAATAAAATAAAATAAAATAAAATTACTATTTAGCCCTTGAGAAACTTTAAGAACTTCATGAGGGGTCAGAGTGATAGTACAGGGGTGGGCGTTTGCCTTGCATGTAGCCGACCCAGGTTCAATTCCCAGCAGCCCATATGGTCCCCTGAGCACCGCCAGGAGTGATTCCTGAGTGCAGAGCCAGGAGGAACCCCTGAGTATCACTGGCTGTGACCCAAAATGCAAACCAAAAAGAAAGAAAGAAACTCTGTGACAACTACTCTGACGGCCAGTAAAGTCACCGGGACTCAGCGAGTGGCTGCCGCTGCCGGTGCCACCGTGTCTGTTTCCGTCGGGGCTCGTGGCTGGCGTCTATGCCGCTTTCCCGGTAACTGGCTGCACCCCTGCTGGGCTGTGGGCACGGTGGAATCTGGAGGTGCCGCGCACCGGGAGCCCCAGGATCTGAAGCACTGGGACGACCCTCGGCCTTCCCCGCTCCTGAGGGGCCCCGGAGCACTCAGCCCAAGACCAGAGCACCCGCGAGTTCCCGGGCTGCGCGTGCCTCCCCCCCCCCCGTGATTAGCCATACGGCTGGGCCGCTGTTCGCCGGCTGAGGCTGTGGGAGGCGGGAGCAGCTGCCGGGGCTTCCAGCAGTCTGGGGGGAGGCTGTCCAGCCCCGCTGAGAAGACCCCCGAGTCCCCGGCCGGGGAACGGCGTGGCACCTCTGCAGAGATGAGTCCAGCCAGCTGGGCTGCCGGCGCGGCAGCAGCTGTGGGGCCCGGGGGTGGCGGCCGAGGCTGTGGCAGGGCGAGGACCGGGCCCAGTCCTTCCTGAGGGCGCCGTGAGGTTTTCAGCCCAGACCGGCGCCCAGTGTTCCGGTGCGGCCCTGGGGCTTGGCCGGCATCTCCTCCAGGAGGAGGCATGAAGCCGTGAGGCCGGGCCGCTGCTTTCGAACAGGCAACTGGGCAGGGTGGATGCAGCACCAGGCTCCCGCAATGAGGGGACAGGGATAGGCCGTCGGCACTGGTTTGACTTGTTGCTCTCTAGTCCTAGTTTATTACCCCCCAAAGATCTCGCAAGAATGTCCTTTTCTTTGCACTACGGTTGTCCTCGGGGCTGGAGAGATAGCACGGCGGTTGGGTGTTCGCCTTTCACACGGCCGACCTGTGTTCGATTCCTCCGCCCCTCTCGGAGCCCGGCAAGCTACCAAGAGTATGGAGCCCGCACGGCAGAGCCTGGCAAGCGACCCATGCGTGTTGGATATGCCAAAAACAGTAACAGGGGCCGGAGCGATAGCACAGCGGGTAGGGCGTTTGCCTTGCACGCGGCCAACCCGGGTTCGATCCCCGGCATCCCATATGGTCCCCCAAGCACTGCCAGGAATAATTTCTGAGTGCAAAGCCAGGAGTAACCCCTGAGCATCGCTGGGTGTGACCCAAAAAGCAAAAAAAAAAAAAAAAGTAACAATAAGTCTCTCAATGAGAGACGTTACTGGTGCCCACTCGAACAAATGGATGAGCAACTGGATGACAGTGACAGTGACGGTTGTCCTTGGCAGCTCTCCTTCCCTTCTGGGCGCTGCCCCCAGTGGCCACACTCCCCCTGCTCGGATCCTCGGCAGAAAGCTCTCTGGCTGCTTCTCTGGCATCAAAATGAGAGGGGGCCAGAGCCACGGCACGGCAGGGAGGGCCTGTGTCTTGCACCTGCCTGAGCCGGCTCGATCCCCGGCACCCCAGAGGGTCCCCTGAGCACCATCAGGAGTGATTCTGAGCACAGAACCAGGAGTGACCCCTGAGCAAAGACCAGGTGTGGCCCAAAAACAAAAGGCCTCCGCCCTCCAAAAAAAAAAAAAGAATTGAAATGAGAGCAATCCGCAAGTGCAGCCCACCCAGAAAACAGGGTCCGTTTCAGGCTGTGCCCTTCCGACTGCGCCTGAAAACCATCCCGGCCCCGAGGAGACTCGAGCACTGGCGACACAGACCCAGGGTGACCGGGACGCTGGCGTGCGGGTTGCGGGCCGCCACAAAGCCGTACTCCAGCAGCAGGCGCCGGTTGTCGTGGGGGCCGTAGCAGATGAAGACCTCCTCGCCCCGCCCGCAGCCCCGAGCCACGCTGATCTCGTACCGGCGAGTGTCCTCATTGAACCCTGCTTGTACCTGGAAAGGGGGCGAGGGGGGCTGATGGGGCTATGCGGAGACCACCCCCCACCCCCCCTATCCAAGACCCTCAAGGCGCTGACCGCACGTGGACGTGGCCTCTGGGCAGTAGGGACACCAGCAGGTGCTGTGGAATCTCGGGGTCCCTTCTGCTGCTTACTAGGTACAGGGGGACAGACAAGGCCACCCCCCCACCCCACGCCCACAGCACCCCCAGAGGAAGAGGTCCAGCACCCCACTGCAAACAGCGCGGGGGTCAGTGACGGGAGGGAGCCGGCCACGGTGCCCCTGCGGTCAGCACCCTTCAGGTCAGGGTTGCCAATGTCCCTTGGGAGCGGCCAGAGAGTACACATGCAGGGCCTGACCCCGCCGGCGACTGTGAAAGGGCCCGGAGCACAGGGCACTGAGCGTCCCCGCAAGAGAAAATCAGGCCGCGGGGGCTGCCCAGGGCCCTGTGTCCACTGCTGCCCCGGCCCGTCCCCTACACGGCTGCCTCGAGAGCCTTCCTCTGCACAGCAGGGCACTCAGAAAGTACCTTCTAGAAGACAAGCAGCGAGGCCCTATGGGGGAGGGGGGAGGGGGGAGGGAGCCACTGGGGGTCCCGTGCTCCCCCTTCACTGGCACGGGATGTGCCTCCAGGGCTCCAGAACAGCACAGGGGAGGGGCAGGCACCTCCAAGGCTGGGTCCCTCTCCCCCTCCCCCCTCCCCCTTCCCCCGCTTCCCCCCTACCCCAGACCTGCAAAGCCAATCAGCTCCAGGGCATGTGGGAGAAGAGCTCGAGGGGACCTGAGGGACCGCCACAGTGGGACTCTGCCTGCCCGCCCGCCCGCTCCCCCCTCCCCCACTACACACCTCCCACCACAGCCGGCCCTGCGCTGGGCCCCAGTCACTGAGCCTGCAGGGGAAAGGGGAGGAAGGGTCGTGGGCCTGTCACCTGCACGCGCGGGCTGTGGTTCAGCAGATCCAGGAAGGGGGCGAGCGCCACGCAGTCGCCAGGCCGCCGCCGCAGGTACACGGCCCTCGTGTTGACGGTGCACCAGGCCCACAGGAAGGCGCTGGGGCTGAAGACGCTCTCGGCGGCCTCCTGGGGAAACAGCGGCTGCAGCGACGAGAAGAAGCCCCGGGCGGCCGCAAACAGCCCCCAGACTCGGGCCCTCTGCTCCTCAGCCTGAGCCCGCAGCGGCGCGGGGAGAAGGGCCACCACCTCCGGCTCCAGGCACACCGGGCAACTGTAGGCCGCCGGCAGGGTGTCCAGGTACGGCTTCCAGGGCGACCGCTCCCCCGAGTGCTTCTCGGAAACCAGAAAGGCGCACAGAGCCAGCACGGGAGACAGAGGAGGCCGCCACCTGTGAGGACGGGAAGTCGGACTCCACAGGGCTGTCTACTCAGGAGGTGGAGTGTTGCGAAGACTCAGGCTGTTTGGGTTCCACACGCAAGGGGCCGAGCCGGATCCCCCGCACAGTCCCAAGACTCCATTTGTTCATTTTTTGCTTTTGTTCCTGGGTCACCCCCGGCGATGTCCAGGGGTCTCTCCTGGTTCGGCACCCAGGAGGCACTCCTGGTGGGCTCGGGGGGCCGTATGTCGAACCCAGGTCGGCCGTGTGCCAGGCAAGTGCCTTACTGCTACACTACGGCTCCGGCCCCATCCCAATTTCTTAATGCACTGAGCATCTCTCTCTCCCTCCAGGAGCACCTCCGGGGCCAGAGCCCTGAACAAGTCACCCGCAGCGAGTGACAGGAACAGATTCACCAGCCCGAGCTCCAGATCTGTTGGCAAGAGAGCCCGACTGGCAAAGGAACCGGCTTCCAACAGGCTCTCCGCTCAGAACACTTTGGCTGGACAGAAAGCGTTATGGGCAGAAAACTGGCAGGGGGAGGGGGACTCACAGACACGGGTGGATTTGATGGACAAAACCTAGACCCAGGGCTAGAGCGACAGCACAGCAGGGAGGGCGTTTGCCTTGCACGCGGCCGACCTGGGTTCGATTCCCAGCATCCCATATGGTCCCCCAAGCACCACCAGGAATAATTCCTGAGTGCATGAGCCAGGAGGAACCCCTGTGCATCGCCAGGTGTGACCCAAAAAAGAAAAAAAAAAAAAACCTAGACCCGCCCCATCCCATACAGTAACCACAGGGTATGGGCAGCTCTTTCCACTCTAAGAGGATGGGGGTCTGAGAGGTGCTCAGAGGGTCTGGGGTGGCACCCGGTGGCTCTGGTCAACCCAGCCTGAGGAGTGAGTGCCACACTAGGGCCTGAGGGAGCAGTGCTGCTAGGGCCACCCCAGGGTGGCCTGGGTTCAATCCCCAGCACCCCAGATGGTCCCCTGAGTCTCTCCAGGAATGAGACCTGAGCACAGAGCTAGGAGGAAGGCTGAGAACTGTCAGGTGTCACCAAAAAAAAAAAAAAAAAATCCCTGTATGTGAAAAAAAGTGAATGTGTGTGACCACAGACAGATTCAAGTCAAGGACAGTGGACGTTTAATTCAGAACCGATTCGCTTACTTATAGCACATCTGAGGGGGTTCAAGGTACAAGGCTGCATGGAGGCGTGGTCGATCATTCACAGAGGTAAAGCGTGCCGAGGAGGCAGTTCTCTAGGGGGTTAACTCAAGGAGAGGCTGTCTGGGACGAGGCCGAGAGACTCGCTCAGGGGTGACAAGCATTTATACTGCTCTTCTCTTTCCCTTGCTGCTGGTACATATTAAACTATTAAATTTACTTCTTATTGATATTTGCAGTTATTTGGATAAACGCAGTAAGAAACACAGATTCCAAAACTTAGCTCTCTGGGCTCTGGGGGCTGAGGTTAAAAGCCGGCTGGGCTTTTACTGTAAATCCCAGACTAAGTCTTCAGGCTGGTTTAGCTTTTCCTACCCCCTGGGGTTCTGTCTTTTAGGTCATTATGGCTCACCTCAAGACAGTGCTTTATGATTTCCAGACTGTCCCACATGGAAGCCAGGATATCTCTGCTGCTGGCCCCAGGTACATCTAGAGATTCCCTCAGTGGGACCCAGCTTTTTGGAGTGTTAAGAACTACAGCGATGGAAGCCTAAGTCAATTAATTATGACAGGTGCCCGGGAGTAGATAAAGTTCAGATCCAATTAATTCCCCAAACTTAGGAGCACAGCATTAACGGTCTCTCTGTGTTTAAGCAAAGAACATGGCTCTTGAGTAAAATATGAAAAGGTTATAGAGGAAACAGAAAAGCAACTAATTCACTACAGATACAAATCAGAGTTGCCAGAAGGTTTGAATTTATAAGGAACCAAGCCTGACTCGGTGCGTTTAGAAGCTGACAGAATGGGAAGTAAAGCACAAGGGGAAAATTAAAGGTAAACCCGGAGACCAGGGTGCTCCACTAAGTAAGAGCACTGTAAGCTTCTCTGGGGGAGGAAAAGGGGCAATTCAAAACACTTGGGGTTAATAGCCAACACCTGTACTCCCTCCCAGGCCCCATCCACTTTCTCTAAAGTTCAGTTCCTTGTGTGAGTCACATTTCCGGAGTTGTAAGTGTCCACCGCGACCACCCCACGCATGCAACACTCTCTGAGGGAAGGCCCACTGTCTGGTACTCGGCCAGACAGACTGACAACCCTCAGGCTGTCCTCGCTACAATTCCACAGCTTTTGTCCCTAAACTGACCCACCCTATTGCAAATTAGTTTACTTGCTATCAACAGGAGCTCTTGTTCCATAGATATATTTAGAAAGGTTTTCACCAACAGGAGATCCAAACGGCAACCACAGAATCGGGAACTGTGCCCGTCAAGGTGTGGGAGGCGGCAGGGGGGATCTTGGGGGCACCCGTGGAGGGGCGCTGACGGTAGGGCTGGAGCGAGAATACGACACTTCGTGTCTAAAGCTCAACTACCGGCAACTCTGTAAATCACAGTTCTTCACATTTAAAAAAATTAATAAAATTTTGGTTTTTACCAAATAGAAACAAACCCCTCAGAGTTCACTCCTCAAACTTTGGGGGATTTATTTTTATATAGTGAAAATAAAATGTAACCCTCAAAGTTCAGATTATTGTTTTACCATATAGTCTCGCAAAATCTCAGTAGCGTACAGAAAATGTTTCTCGTGCAAGCACCCTTCCTTGCTTCAAGAAACAAACATGGGGGCGCTGGAGCGATAGCACAGCGGGGAGGGCGTTTGCCTTGCCCGTGGCCAACCTGGGTTCAATTCCCAGCATCCCATAGGGTCCTCTGAACACCGCCAGGAATAATTCCTGAGTGCAGAGCCAGGAGGAACCCCTGTGCATCACTGGATGTGACCCAAAAAGAAAAAAGGAAAAAAAAGAAACAAACATGGGGCTGGAGCAATAGCACAGCGTGTAGAGCGTTTGCCTTGCACGCGGCCACCCTGGGTTCGATTCCCAGCATCCCATAGGGTCCCCCAAGCACCGCCAGGAGTGATTCCTGAGTTCATGATCCAGGAGGAACCCCTGTGCATTGCCAGATGTGACCCAAAAAACATGGGGCCAGAGAAACAGTACTGTCGGTAAGGACCTTGCTTTGCATTTAGCCAACTCTGATCCTTACACCACATATGGTCCCCCGAGCATTTCAGGAGGGGTCCCTGAGCACAGAGACAGAAGTAAGCCCTGAGCACAGCCTGTGTGGCCCAAAATTCACACACACACACACACACACACACACACACACACACACACACCCTGAGCGCAGAGACAGAAGTAAGCCCTGAGCACCGCCTGTGTGGCCCAAAATTCACACACACACACACACACACACACACACACACACACACACACACACACACACACACACACACACACCCCACCCCCCAGCACAGAGACAGAAGTAAACCCTGAGTACCGCCTGTGTGGCCCAAAATTCTCTCTCTCTCTCTCTCTCTCTCTCTCTCTCTCTCTCTCTCTCTCTCTCTCTCTCACGCACACACACACACACACACACACACACACACACACACACACAGAGGGGGAACTCTAGAACTTACCCTGGTTAAGAAACAGCACTATCATTCAACCCTCACCATTTAGAAACCTCTCCTCCCTCCGTGCCCAGAGAACAAAGCCTCCACTGTGATATCATCCACAGGGAAAGAATTCTCACCTCCTGAGTGACAGACCTCCCCTCCTCTCCACTACAAAAAACTAACTCAATAGTTAATGGTACAATTAACAGAGCAATAGCACAGCGGGTAGGGCATTTGCCTTGCATGCAGCCAACCTGGGTTGGATCCCTGGCATCCCATGTGGTCCCCCAAGCATACCAGAAGTGATCCCTGAGCGCAGAGCCAGGAGGAAGCCCTGAGCACCACCAGGTGTGGCCCCAAAACAAAACAAAACAAAACAAAACTCATGATGTTAACAGTTCTGTGGAGATGCAGAAAATCAAGTAAGTAAAGGGTGAGATCAGAAGAAGCATCACTGACTGACGGAGAACGGGGACAGCAGTCAAGGGGCTCACACGACACTCCCTGCTTTGCCCACGTCCGCTAGAGAGAGGTCAGGACTCACACCCAAGCCCCACAAAAGGCAGTTTACAGTGAGTGGAACACATCTCCGAGACCAGAGCAGACCCTTCCGTCCTTTTAGGCACGAGCCCCCGTGCTGAAGACACAGGCCCTAAGGGACTGTGCCTCAGTGACCTGGTGCCACCGGCCGCACTCACCTGGCAATGTACGCGCCCAGGTAGCTCTTCATCACCGTGTCTGTGGTGAGCAGGCAGGTCTCGGGCAGCGAGATGACCACCTGTCCGTCCTGCCCGGGAGAAAGCCCAGTTTAGAACGCTTTGAGGAGCGTCTCGGGCCAGAGTCCTGTCAGGTCCACAACCCGCTGACCTCTCCTGGCCACGGTACACGACACGTCCAGCAACTGCCAAATCTCGCAGGATGCTCTGAACAAAAATTCCCCCGGTTACTGCTATCTACAGGGGAGGGGTCTTTCTCTTCCCCAGACTCTGCTGCAGAGCAGGCAAGATCTCCCCTCAGAACTGTCTGCCATGGAGGCAGGCGGAGGAGGGGGATTGGGCGGGAGGACACCGGGGACATGGTGGTGGGGAATGTGCACTGGTGGAGGGGCGAGTGTTCGATCACTGTATGACCGAAACTCAAACATGAAAGCTTTGTAACTGTATCTCAGGGATTCAATAAAAATAAATTAATTAATGTCTCCCCTCAAAAAAAAGTAAATAAAAACACTGCCCAAATGAATCTAGCGAGCCCAGTGCTTGACACTGTGTGGGGGGAAGGGGAGGAAGGGGGGCTGGAGCCATAGGACGGCAGGGAGGGCCGTAGCCTTGCACTCAGCCAACCTGGGCTTAGGAAGTTGGTATCTGGTGGTGGCTTTTGCACCTTTAAAACACAAACCTCAATTCTCTTGTGAACCAATAATACTTCAATAAAAATTTAATTATATGAACAAAATAGGACCCCCTGTGCATAGTTTTGTGTCAGCCATGACCCCAGCCCAATCCCCCTTCTCACACCTTCACAAAGCAATCCCCCTTGGAGGGCCCCGGGCCAGGGGCCAGGACAGGCCGGCGCGTCCCTCCCCACTGGGGTCACGCCCACGGACCCTGGTGGGCGCAATGTACACCCAACCTCCATGGAGGAAGAGGCCTGCCCTTCCCTGCCGCCCAGGCTCCTAGGCTACAGGCTGGGACACGGACACTGAGCTGGCAGAGGTCTAGGAGCTGGCAGAGGTCTAGGCTCCGACGGGACGAGACGCCACACCGGCCAGGCTGCAGACAGAGAAACAAAGCTAACTTCCGTTCCACTTGAGCACTCTTTCCTGAGCTTGTTCTCCCATGAACGGCAGAGTTCATCCTAATGGAAGTGGATTCGACCGGACGTACGAAGCCAGTGAGACATGCCCACGCGCCCGACGTGCGTCAGTATCTGCCATTCACCGGTTTGGAGCCACAAAACCCAAACAGTCGGGACAGCTGACCCCGGGCCTCAGGGCGGGAAGAGGAAGTCTCACCCGCAGGGACGTTCTGCTCATCAGCCCTCTTCCGGTACCTAGGAAAGCAGAGAGAGGGAAGGGGGTAAACCCCACCGCGTGGGCAAGGGCAACGCCCTGGAGACGGGGGCAAGGAAGAAGGGTGTGAATGAACTTCAGAAGCACTTGAAGCCAAAGCCAAGTGTGTCCTCTGCCTCCGGCGGGGAGGGGGAGACGCTACTCTGGAAAACGTTCCCATCTCCTGACATCTGCTGACGGGCAGAGTGGGACCCAAATCCAGGTCCTAACTTTCCAGACACAGACCTCCCTGGGCTCTTACAGGAAGCCAGTGGCGTGCGGGATCCTCTGGATCCGGCCAGCTGGTGCGAGGCCGAGCCCCCAGTCTCAGCCTGAGCTGGAAACAGCCTGAGCCTTCCTGACTCCACCCCCCGCTGGCCTCCCCGTAGCCAGGCAAGCGGCTCCCCAGTGACTGCACCCAGCAGGCGGCTTCAGGGCCAGCAGCTCCCAGGAACAAGGCTGTGGCCAGTCCACTGCAGCTCCAGGTTGATGGGGAGGGGGGGTTCCTACCCAAGTTCTGACACCCACCTGCTAAGCCCCCACCTGTCTCCCCACCCAGGGATGCACTGACTGTTCAGACACATGGTCTGGGCTCAAAGAACTTGGTGTCACCCCAAGAGAGCACAGTGGTGCCAAGGGACCTGGTGTAGGCAGAAGGCCTGGGTTCAAGGGCCCCGGGCATAGAGCCCAAAGCAGCCACCAGGTAGGGCCCAAACACACACAGAAAGAATTTATCAGTGTGAGAGCATCACCTCTGTGGGTGAGAATCAATTACTAACGGGAGGGTATATCTACCCCCTCTGGGGTTCTAGCGTACATGGAAATTCTCTCCAAACGTACATATGAACTAGACTTGGACGATGCTTTCCCGACATTCCTAGAGTGTGGAATTCTACTGTCAGGAAGCAGACCACAGCCCTTAAGACCAACTCCAGCGGGCCAGAAAGTGGCCTTTGGGGGTCTAGTCATAGTAAAGCTTAGCGGGTTACCCTCGGCCTTAACACTTCTGCTATCAGGACTGGAGAGAGAATACAGCAGGTGGGGCACAAGTTGCCTTGTACACGGCCACCCAGGCATCCCACATGATCCTACGAGCACAACCAGGAGTGACTCCTGGGAGCAGAGTTGGGAGTAACCCCTCAGCATCACCAGGTGTAGCCCAGAAACCAAAAAGGAAAAAAATAAATAAAACTCCTACCAAAACCTGCCTGGGAAACCCAGATCTACTCACCATTTTGGCTGTAGAAAAAAATATTGACAGTTCCCAAAGGATAACCCATCTAAGGGCCTAAAGACTGAGTCCTCGTGCAAAGATCAAGCCCCAGAGCTTAGCACACTGCAGCAGAATCCAGTCATGTTCCCTCCTACAACACACCAAGAGGTGACAGAGCATGCAGGATGGTTATTCTGCACCACAGGTCTGTGCCTCCCACCCCTATTCAGGGCTGAATCCCCAGCCCCTGGTGGAGCCTCCCAGAAGTGGCCCAGAAGGCCACGAGGAAAAAGCTCTTAGAAGAGACACAGAGCTTGCTCTGTTCTGCATGCAAACACAATGCAAAGATCTTTTTTGTTTGTTTTGCTCTGTTTTTGCTTTTTGGGTCACAACCAGAGATGCTCAGGTCACTCCTGGCTCTGCACTCAGGAATTACTCCTGGCAGTGCTTGGGGGAACCATATCGGATGCCGGGGATTGAACCCGGCTCAGCCACGTGCAAGACAAACACCCTCCCCACTGTACTGTCACTCCAGCCTCAAAGATCTCTTTTGGTTGTAGTTTTATTTGGAGACAGGGGGGTGGGGGTGAGGGGTTCCCACAACCTGGAGATGCTCAGGGGTTACTCCCGACTGCGCTCAGGAATCACTCCTGGCGGTGCTCAGGGGACCATAGCGGGATGCGAGGGATAGAATCCAGGTCAGCTGCGTGCAAGACAAGCACCCACTCCGCTGGACCAAGGCTGCAGCCCCACGATATGAAGACTCACAGGCCAGGAAGCGCCTCCCGGTCAGAGCACCTGCCAACACCTGCTCCTTCCCTCAGGTGGAGGAGCTCCGGGCTCGACACAGTCCACGCCCCGCTCTAGGTGACCCAGGGACAGCGGGCCCAGCTGCGTGGCCCTGTACCGCGGGGAACGGCACTGGTCACGGCTAACCCATCTGCTTTAGCTCCCCAAGAACAACAGCGTGCTGGGGGCCCGCAGGAGCGGTGCCCATTTCTGAAGACATCCCCTATCAGCTGCTCCCAGTTCTAGGCGACCTGCTTATCTCCAGGCATCTCCAGGCATGACCGTCACCCGGTGCCTGGCGTGTCCAACTCCCCTTCTCTGGACACAGTGACACCCAAGGCCAAGGCGGGACCCCAATCAGGAAAGGCAGAAAGTTGGACAGATATAGGACAGATGAGATGCTCCCAGAGCAGGGACAGCCTGTGTGAGTAAGAGCCCCCCCTCCCCACGCCCCCCACCTCAGCCCACCTGGCTCCCCTGCGAGGACGGCCGGGGCCTCACCTGGAAAACGCGCCGGTATTAAGTTTGTATCTTCAAAGTTCCGATCTTTCAGCCACTTCTTAAGCTCAATAAATTCGGGCTTGTGGCTCTCAGGCACTAACCAAGAGAGAAAAGAAGGAAAGAAACGGTGATTTGAAGCACGGTATAATCACATCGCTTTTAAAAAGATTCATCTCGGGGCGGGAGCGATAGCACAGCGGGTAGGGCGTTTGCCTTGCATGAGGCCGACCAGGGTTCGATTCCCAGCATCCCATATGGTCCCCTGAGCACCGCCAGGAGTAATTCCTGAGTACAAAGCCAGGAATAACCCCTGTGCATCGCCGGGTGTGACCCAAAAAGCAAAAAAAAAGAAAAAGATTAATCTCTGGTGAACTGTCGCTGTCAGTTATGACAGAAAGTAATTTATTTTTAAATACATGAATAACACAAACTGGAAAAAAAAAAACAGCCAGTCATGTCAAACGTGCAGGAAAACTAACATTTGTTCTTGCTGTATCTCCTCAGCAAACCAGGAGCGAAGGAAAGCTCCTCAGCCTGATACAGAACAAGGGTTTTTGTATCATTGTCTCAACCTCGGCACTGGCCTTCCCGAAAATATGCAAAAATCAAAACCAAGTTACAGCTGACCTAGAACAATGCAAGCTTCAGGGACACTAACAAAGTCAAATATTCAAATAATTTTCTTTTAGACTGATTCACAATATTGTTAATGTTCGGATTTCTGGCAGGCAGCATCCCAACCTCACACCCTCCACCCAAGTGACTGTTCCCCCCACTGTAGTCCCAGGGTCCCACCCACAAGGGCCCCCAAAACACATTCACAGTCATTCTGACTCCCCCAAAAGATAACTGCCAATAACAGCTTGCTGCTGATGTTAACCAGTAACAATCAACACATGCTCTGCGTTATCCTGTGTTTCTCCAAATAAAGCCCCAGGAAAGGGAGCCCCTTCCAAATGTGCTAAGGACTGAGCCCTATTGAAAAAATGTGTCTTGTCCAGACTGGGCTCTACTGCATCTGAGATGATGGACTTACATCAGACACACAGGCTGCTGGAGTGCAGGACCAGCAATGGACACGTGGGCTCACACCCCAGGGAGAACACGGCTGAAGCATGAGAGAGAGATTCATATCTTCATTCACAGAGAGATTCATAGCCTCATTCATACGAAGCATGAGAAAGAGATTCTCCTCCAGAGTTTAGAGGGAGGGAAACGGCCTTGCTGAAAAGAGCAGTCTTTAAGGAAATATTCTCTCTGATCACTGCCCACGACCCTTTGAACAAAACCATGTGTGTCTGCTAATTCCCTTCCACAAAGGGGCCCTTTTTGCATCACTGGCACACAGAGAATCACGAGTATACCTCCTCTTGATTCAGAACTTCTGAGGAGCTTCCGTCTTCTGACCCGGCTGGTTCTTCCTCTGCCCTTCCTCATCCTAAAGCCCCACAGAGGTTTAAAGGGTTTTCTTTGCCTTTCATTCCAGTCACTAATAACAATCACAGTTCTCTGTACCTGTAAATATTTAAACATGCAAACATATGTTATTTGGTAAGCCAAATAAAGTGGCTTTCTATATACAAAACAAAACATTACATGAGCTTACATCCTGACCCCTGGTACAGAAACTAAAATCTCTTTTCATCCCCGTAACAGTTTCGTGTGGAGAGCCTGTTGAATGCTAACCAGAGAAAACTTCACCGCTATGTGCATTGGTGACCAACGCAAGTCACGACTAGGGATACTGAGGCTCCACCCTCACTGCACTTTGCAGAAAGAGCAGCCATGAAGCCCTCATCAACTAGGAAATCTTAAAAGGAGAGGGCAAACCAAAATACAGCTTTCAGTGAGAAATAAATAACAGAATCCTTAACTCACTACCATTAGATAAGGGGCGCTAGGGGTTGGAGTGATAGCACAGTGGGTAGGGCACCTGCCTTGCACATGGCCAACCCGGGTTCACTCCCGGGCATCCCATAGGGTCCCCCAAGGCCACTAGGGGGTGATCCTTGAGTGCAAAGCTAGGAGTAAGTCCTGGGTGTGGCCCATAAAAACAAAACAAGAAATATTAAAGAGAAAAAAATGAGAGCTGCAAAACATTACCAAGTCAATTATCCCTTTGGAGTTGCTTTGGAGCACATCCCACAAACATATAAAACAAGAGTGAAAAATATTCAAAACGTGGCAGGGGAGGGGGATTTTGCCAGAACTTTTGTATCCTACTGTGGTTCTTGGAGGATACCTGAGGACTGGGGTCCCTGGGAGCAGTGTAGACGCTCAAGTCCCGCGAGGCTAAGTGAGCCCATCACACCGCATCAGAGATTCAACAGAGTCCCGTGATTCTCAGGGACAGTGCTTTGCTCTGAGTGGGGAAAACTAGTTTCCACCTCTACTGAGTCCAGGTTCCCTGTGTGTCTCTCCCTCTCTGAAGTGAGGAACGTCAGAAAACAGAGTGCATAGCAAAAGTTTTATTTGAGGAAAATGAGCCACATCCAAGGGAAAAACCAAAACCAAAACCAGAGCTTCCTCGGGAGGGGCATGCCTGGAACTGCTCTGGGATCTTCGTCAACGACAGAGTCTTTGCCAAGCTGCCTAAACTCGCAGCTCTGTGCAGACAGCAGGATGCCATAACAATGCACATGTTGCCAACGGGAATTCGCGATCAACACCACAGTGTCCCCAAGCCCCCCAGCTAAGAGTGACCCCTGAGCACCGCCCGGTGTGGCCAAAAAAACAAGGCAAAGAGCACTGTTGCTAAGGCACTGTCAAGGGAAGAAGTCCTGAGGTCTGACGCTTTCCCTGAAGAAACCTGCGCCTTCAGCCCAATTTGAGCAGGGGGTCCTAGTTGCAGCCTGTGAATAGCTTCCAGATGATGGGGAGGGTCACGAAGGTCCTGCGCAGTATCATGCGCGGCCTCAAATCTCCGCTCTTTCACGCAAACAACCGACCAGGTCGCACGGTCCCTCCGCCTGCCCATCCCCAAGCTCCCGTTACCCGGGCAACGGCTGCGGTAGCTCCCGCCCCGGAAGTCGCCGGCCGAGCGCGGGGCGGGGCTCGATCCGCAACATGGCGGCAGGCGGCGCGCACATGGAAAGAGTGAAACTCGGCGCTGCCGAAGAACGCGGGTTCCAAGAACGCGGCCGCAGAGGGAACGGCTCGGGGATCTCCAGGCCCACCTCCCGCCGCGAACCCTCACGAACCGACAGCGCTCAGCCACCGCGCGCGGCCCCGCTTCCGTCCGGAGGAGCCGCCGCCGCCACCGCCGCCGGGGCCGCGCGCGCGCGCGCGCAGGCGCGTCCCAACCCCGGAAGTGGGTTGGACGGCGGGAGCCGCGGGCGCCCGGCAGCCGCTCCTTGCAGTGGCGCCGTCCGCCGCTAGGGGCGCGCTCCCGCAGGCCTCCAGGGCACGGGCTGGCGGCTCTCCAAATGCCCTTGGACCTGGCTCTGCCAACCTAGCTCTACTTCCTCCTCACCGGCTTCTGGCAGCATTCTGGAAAATTCCATGGCTATTCTAGCACGACGCCTCGGGCGGAGTGATGGGATTCAGTTTCTCACGCGCGCACACACACCCCCCTTGGTTATGGGCTTAGTGGCTGTGGGAGTCTGTAGTGGAGAAACCTGGCACCTAGTGCACCCCCAAACCTGGGGCACCCAGTTCCTTCTTGAGCAGAACCTGACACCAGCAAAACAGGTCACCGAACACCTGACCAGCGTCCACGGCCAGAGAAGTGGACCAAAGAACCTTCCAGGCACCAACAGGATTGAAGGGGCCCGAATCACGGCACACGATGCTCTGTGGGAAACGTTGGGACGAGTGATTTTTTGTGTGTGTGTGGTTGTTTTTTAGGGAGGAAAGAGAAAGCCAAATAAAGCTTAGTCATACTGCTAATCATTGCATGGAAGTTTGAAATGCACCTGTCACTGGATTGGTGGTGGAATATTGTATGGCTACGACTCAGCTAGTCAATAACTTTGTAAATCGTGGTTCTTTTTTTTTTTTTTTTGCTTTTTGGGTCGCACCTGACGATGCACAGGGATTACTCCTGGCTCTACACTCAGGAATCACTCCTGGCGGTGCTCAGGGGACCATATGGGATGCTGGGAATCGAACCCGGGTCAGCCGCGTGCAAGGCAAACACCCTACCCGCTGTGCTATCGCTCCAGCCCCTAAATCGTGGTTCTTTAAATAAAAATATTTTTTTAAATACTGCCACTGTACGGTTGATTTCTTAGTTGTGACCAAGGTAACCCAAGCCCCGAGGTATTAATAATGGGTGTTTGGGGATTCTTTTTACTACTCTGACAGCTTTTCAGTGAATCTATTATAAAATTCAAAGTTATTTGAAAAGAAAAAGTGTGAGGGGAGGTGGAAAGAGATTTTTACAGATTTGAAGCCATAATTCAGTGATGTCAGCAAAGATCAAGACTTTCCCCACCTTCAAATAAAACTATCCTTAAGAAGTTTGTTTTCTTCCTATCTTTATTCTCAATAAACTCGCTTTGCAACTTGGAAACTCAAGCATCTATGGAGCCAAAGCGATAGTACAGCAGGTAGGACGTTGGCCTTGCACACGGCCAATTGAAGTTCAACCTCTGGCATCCCATACAGTCCCCAGAGCACCCCAGAAGTGTTTCCTGAGGGCAGAGCCAGGAGTAGTAAACCCTGAATATCATTGGATGTAACCCAACAAAACAAAACTAACCAAACTAACAAAACAGAAACTCAAGCATCCAGTAGCCAGTTTCCAGTGAGCCAGGAAGACCCCAGGCCCACGGAGCTGCACTCTCATCACTGAGACCGAGACCTGTTCTTATGAGTAACAACCTCACACGAGTGCATTGAAGAGAGGAAGAAAGGGGCGTATTCCTTCACGGGGGAGGAATGAGCCTATGTCCCCACTTTCCAAAGAGAACTCTTATGTTCTGGTGTCCCTTGTCACTTTTAATCCAAATAGTGTGAATTCCTTATTAGCACAAAGTAACCAAGCTAGAATAGGTTGATTTCTCTCAGGGAACGGGGGGTGATGTCACCCAACTACTCTGACAGGTCTGTTTGTTAGCTTAAATCCAGAGAGACCGCCTCGATTCTGGGGAACTGGAGTCTCATACAGCCCGAGTTAGAGCCTGTTTCACAGGACATTGCCTTATGCCAGCTTCACTCTTTAGCCTTTAGTCCCTCCCAGGTTTTAGCCAGAGTGGCATGGCAACCTACTCGAGATCCAGCTCGGTCCAGGGTGTGGCTCCCAAAACAAAAGGCATGGAAGCTTATTTACACATACATTTTCTTCTATTCTTCACGCATTCCTCTATTCCCAATATACTCTAAAACATAGGGAAGATTCTGTGAAGGTTGTATTTCCAAAAGGCTTTACTAACATTTTGTTTTGGTTTTGGCCATATCTGCTGGTGCTCAAGGCTTACACCTGGCTCTGTGTTCAGGGATGACCAGGACTGAAATTTTACTTGTATTATTTGAAATTCACATTAAAAGGACATTTGTCATTAGTAACTACTGTAAGAGGCAGGACAGATGTGAAAAGACCGTTTAGCACCCTATTCCACTGCTGGTAAATAGTACGAATGAAGGATTAAGGAGGGGTCAAGCGGGTAGGGCATTTACCTTGCAAGTGGCCAACCCAGGTTAAATCCCCAATAGCCAGGTTAAGTCCCCTTGAGCACCACCAGGAGTAATTTATGAGTGCAAAGCCAGAAGTGACCCCAGAGCACTGCTGGCATAGTCCCAAACAAACAAAATTTTAGAATTTTTTAAAAAGAAAGTGAAGTAGCGGACCTTCAGAAAGCTCATAAGATGCAGTGTGGTGGTGGATAACAAGTTTTCTAAGTGTTTTTTTTTCTTTGCTTTTTTGGGGTTTTTGTTTGTTTATTTTGGGACACACCCAGCGATGCTCAGGGGTTACTCCCGGCTCTGCACTAAGGAATTATTCCTGGCGGTGCTCAGGGACTACATGGTATACCTTAGGTGAAACCCAGGTCACCTGCATGCAAAGCCAACGCCATACCCGCTGAGCTATCGCTCAGGTCCCTGCCTTGTTTTTTAATTGCTTTTTATTTTGTTTGGGGGTCACAAGTGGCGGTGCTCAGGGCGTCACCCCAGTTCTGTGCTCACTTTTGGTGATGCCCCATATGGGATGCTGCAAATCGTACCTGGGTCTGCCAGGAGCAAAGCAAACGCCCTATGAGCTATACTATATCTCTCCCATCCATGCTTCTTCGTTTTAAAATGTGGATATTACTGTATGGCTGAAACTCAGACATGAAAGTTTTATAACTGTAGTGATTGAATCAAAATAAAATTAAATTAAAATTTAAAAATTACGTGGGGATATTGTCACGTTATAAACTGTTTTCTGTGATTCTCCTGCCAATTCCCGTCACACCTAAACACTCCAGAACCCCTATAAGAGCCGGTGCCCTGCAGGTGCCCAGGGGGAACTCTGGATTTGACCAGCATTTCCTATTACTATGCAAAAACCCACGCTTTGGCAGGGGTGAGGCAGAATGCATTATGCACTGGACCCTTACCCGGTTCTTACCCGGCTCGGGGACCACATGGGATGCTGCGGATCGAACCTGAGCCGGCCAGGTGCAAGCAAACGCCCTATCTGCTGTACTATGGCTTCTGGCCCCCAGAAGAACACTTGTTAACGTCGACAGTCAACTGTGGCCACCGGTCAGTCCCCTGTCCCCCTGTGCCCCCAACTCTAGGGTTAGAGGGAATCTGTTAAAAAAAAAAAATGGGTGGGTGTACAAATAACCCTATTTCTTCCATAACTGTAGGTGGATTAATACCAGGCTTACAAACCCGGCTTCACTGCAGTCGCACAGGCGATCAATAGTGGGGAGGGTAGGCACCGCCGGCAGCCGCCTTGATCCGAGTCAGGGGTCCAGCCGCCTTTGATCGGGGTTAGGGGGTTCAGCAGCCTTTGACCCGCTAGGGTTTTGCACAGTCACGCGCCGCGGCCCGGGGGGCGTGGCCGCGCCTGCGCACTGCGCCCACCGGCCGCCTCTCCCGGGCGCAGAGGCAGCGCACAGCCCGCCCGAGCAGCATCGCTCCTACAGGACCATGTCGGGCTCCACGCGCGTGGCGCTGGTGACGGGCGCCAACAAGGGCATCGGCTTCGCCATCGTGCGCGAGCTGTGCCGGCACTTCTCCGGGGACGTGGTGCTCACGGCGCGGGACACGGCCCGGGGCCAGGCGGCCGTGCAGCAGCTGCAGGCCGAGGGCCTGAGCCCGCGCTTCCACCAGCTGGACATCAACGACCCGCAGAGCATCCGCGCGCTGCGCGACTTCCTGCGCAAGGAGTACGGGGGCCTCGACGTGCTGGTCAACAACGCGGGCATCGCCTTCAAGAGTAAAGGGGCCGGGTGCTGCCCGGGGAGGGGTCGCCCCTGCCGCCACCAGCCGGGGCGGACGGGGCCGGAGGAGCCCCGCTGGGACCCAAGGAGCCCAGCGGGGTGAGGGTGGGGTGCTCCTTAGAGCCTTCGAGGGAGGCGGGCGAGAGACTGGGTGGAGCTGAGCAGACTCCCCAGGGCTGGCTTGGAAATTTTCCAGCCTGTTCCGTGTTTTTTTCTCTCCTTGGACTTGAGAGCAGTTGGATGGACTTTTAAATTTTTATTTATTTTTAATTTTCCCCCCTCCCCAGTAAGTCAGCACAAAGTACAAAACAGAAGAACACTTGAGTTTGTTTGGATTGTTTTTTTCCTTTGGCTTTTTGGGTGACTCCTGGCTCTGCACTCAGGAATCACTCCTGGCGGTGCTCAGGGACCACATGGGATGCTGGGGATCGAACCCAAGTCTGCCAGGTGCAAGGCAGACGCCCTATCTGCTGTACTATCCCTTCCGGCCCCAGAAGAACACTTGCTAACGTCGGCAGCCAATTGTGGGCACCAGTCACTCCCCTGTCCCTGTCGCTGGCATCTCACCCAGCCTTAGGGAAACGCCTCCGATGTCACTCGCCTGCATCTTCTGTCGTTCTGGGGACTCCGCCTCTGGCTCCTGTGTACTAACTAACTTGACTTTCCTTCTCCCCTCAAAGCGAATGACACCACACCGTTCCATATCCAAGCAGAGGTGACGATGAAAACAAACTTTTATGGCACAAAAGATGTCTGCGCGGAGCTGCTGCCTCTCATGAAACCCCAAGGTGAGCGTGATGAGGAAGCCTAGGGTCCTCTTTCCGGAACCATCTAGCCCTGAACTCGCTGGAGGGACTCCCTTGTCTATACCATGGAGCTGGTCCTTGCACAGCTGACTTATCCCACAGGGTTTCCAGGACTTGCTTACGCCCTGCGCCTCCAGAGTGCGTTTCCCTGTGGTCCCGCCTCTTCTGCCTTTCCCTGGCTCAGCGTCAGCCTATCCGACCTGGTGGAACCTCTCTAGCCAATGCATCAGTATTCCTGACGCCTTTTTCTGCCTCTGACCCTGTGGGGCTTTCTTTCCGTCTACTCTGTGATCATAAAATAGGGCCTGAAAGTAACGATTCATTTTTGGCATTCGGGTTTCCAAATGCGAAAAAAAAATGAATCATATATAAGTGGGATTAAAAACCACCAGTCTTGACAACTTTAAGACATCCCCCATGACCACCCATAAATTCTGATTTTCACCAGGAGACTCAGAGTTCAGCGAAGCCCAGCCGCTCAGAACTCTCAATGTGACAGCAAACGGTGCCATCTCTCAGACCAGGGTTCCAGAAAGCACCCCCAAGTGGTGCTTCGGTTTTCCTCTCATGCTAGGGTCTACGGACACCACATGCGTGTCCCAGCCTTGTGGGACCGTGCGCCTGGGGACCCCCCCATTGGGGACCTCTCCCAAGCTTTACTGTGCAGTGTTTCTGTTGAGGGTCGGGCATAGCCTACGTCCTCCACGCCTGAGCCCGTGCACTGTGATTGTGCTGTTGGCTGTCTTAGATAACATGACCCCAGAGCTCCAGATAAGCAGGACAGGTAAATCTTGCAAGATCTTTCATCGGATATTTCCAGCAACCCTGGCTAAGGTCCAGCCCCCCCCCCCCCTTGGGCCAAGTTAATCCTTTATTCTCAGAGGCCAAGGCACCCTGACCCTTTTGCTGGACTCTCTTACAACAGAAGAATTATTGAGTTATCTGCAGTCCATATAGAATTTTGTTTTGAGGGGGCGGGTTGGCGGCTCACCCAGCTGTGCTCAGGGCTCACTCCTGGCTCGGCGCTCAGGAATCACTCCTGGTGGCAGCTCAGGGGACCACCCGTGGTGCCAGGGATGAGCTGTGTGGAGGCAAGCACCCGGCCTGCTGTGCAATTTCTGTAAAACTCTTGGTACAGAATTTGTATAACAGCAGTATTACCAAAAATATAGCAGTGGAGGGGCGTTATGCAGTGGGGGCACATTTCAAGAAGTAGGTAAAGCTTTATGGCTTCCTATAACGCTCCTACATCCATTTTCACATTTGTGCTAAGTTAATTCTCCCCGGGATCTACTGCTGTTTTCTTTAGCATAGAAATATGTGTGCAGAACTCTTTAAGTTAAGAGGCCTATTGATTCCTTTTTAAACGCTAAGGTAGGGGGGTTGGCAGGGTGGTTCAAAGGGCAGGAATGTGTGTGCTTGCATGCTGCCGTCCTGGGCGCCGCAGGCCTCCATCCCACACCCTCCCCAGCACTGCCAGGCACGAGCCTGATAAGTCCCCAGCACAGTTGGGCCCGAGCACTGAGCTGTCAGGTCCTCATAGCCAAGCCAGAAGTGACCCCGAATCCCACTAAGCATTGCTTGGGAGGTCTCCCCTTTCCCCCAGAGGAAAAAAAATTGAGAGTTTATTGGAGGAAAATAAAACAATATTTGAATCAGGAAGCACCAAAATGCAAGTGATTAGGAGCCCGCCATGGACATATACTCGGAAAGAGATTTTGAAATAAAAGGAGGAGCAAAAGAAAGAAGGCAATTACCCATTGGTATAGCGTCAGCCCAGTTAACTGTGATTGGTTGTCCTTAGGTTTCGCTGTGGCAACCTGAAGGTATTTGGTAGCTTAGCTTTGAATGTAACAGTAGAGAAATCAATCTGTGGGTGGCTAGCTTAATCCACTTCTTCATTGGGCTAGTCATTTTACATCAGTGTCACACTCTTAAGGGGACATTAATGTAGTGTCTCCACAAGTCAGTTTCGATATCATCACGTGACCGATTTACAGTTAGTTATTGAATATACCCAACAGAGCCAGCCCTGCACCATATCAGAGTGCACTTGTGAGTGCGACCTATAAAGTCAGAGTCCAAAGATAAAGGCACATCGCTAGAAAAGAATTGGTTTGTTCCACCACCATGTCATAAAACCGTGACTCCTAGAACAGTGCCACTCAGATTTGCAGACCTCTGTTTAACCGTGTCAGCTCCCCCAAGGAAGAGCGTTATGGACCACTGGTGACTTCACTCTTTCAGGCATCTGGTCGACCAAAGCTAGCTGAGCGAGAGTAACCTTGATGCAGCAGCATTCGATTCCTCTGGTTGTGGGTATTTCTTCTCCACCGCCTTCTGTTCCTCTTTCTCTCCATTAATCGTTGAATTTATCCAAACCTTTTCTTCTTCGAAAGGACATGGAGTCCTGCCCCTACAGTGGCCCTCCTTGCCTGCCTGCTCAGGCCTCCCCTCCCATCCACTCTCATGCGGTGGAGGGTTTGTAGAACGAGTGTGACACAACCACAGCGCCTAGTAGATCCATGCCCAGTCCACGCCAGTTTTGCCACGTGGTGTGGAATTACAATCCACGCCATCAGCCCTGAGGAATTCTGACCTAAAGACCTAAAGCCTCAGTCACAGTTGCCAGCTTACGGGTGGTCCCTGCTTTCTGTGTCCACAGGTGCAGCCCTGCTCCTAGAGCGTCAAGTAGGAAAGAAAGAGAGTTGAGAGACTAAGGATGTAACTCAGGGAGAGAGCACGTGCTCCGCATTTATGAAACGTTGGCTCTCCCGGGCACCCCTTCACTTTGTATCACTTGTTGTCCTGTTGCTCATCGATTTTCTCGAGTGGGCGCCAGTAACGTCTCTGTTCGTCCCTATCCTTCCCAACGCTGGCATATTGGGGGCTTTTTCAGGGTCAGGGGAATGAGGCCCATTACTGTTACTGTTTTTGGTATATCGATACGCCACCGGTAGCTTGCCAGGCTCTGCCATGCGGGTGGGATACCCTCAGTAGCTTGCTGGGCTCTCCAAGAGGGACAGAGGCTTTTTGTGGAGAGTAGCCTTGAGCATGGCCTTAAAAACAGAAAGTGGAAAGAAAAAAAAAAACAGAAAGTAGGGTTGGGAGAAGTTGTGATGATATCAGGAAGAGCTCTAGCGTGCCCTCCCCGGCCCCATTCCTGAGGTCAGCGGGACTTGGGGGAAGCTCCTTGTCTTGTACACACAGTAATGTGCGTGCTGGCTCCAGACCCTTATCTCAAGGCCTCACTGTCCCATTCCAATCCTGTTATCAAACGTTAGAGGTGACGATGGCTCTCTTGGGGTCCGTATGTAACTTGCCTGGCCAAACCGCCCCCTTTCGTGCAGTTGCACTGGCAGACAGGACATTGGCATCTACCACTGGGCATGGAAACCAGTGCCAGGACTGTCTCACCTTGCCAGGACCCCTGTGAGCTTCCCAGGGCACTGTCGGAAGCCTGTCCTTTCGCTGTCTGAACTTTTTGTCCCCTGCTGCACACAGCATAGTCCGGGGCATTCTCTGCCGAGAGCTCAGAAGTCCCACGCGTTCTTATCCCAGCTCCGTACTGGGGCGGCTGCCTGCTCCCACCTGTGGGCCGACACAGCCCCCTCAGACAAGTGCCTGAGGAGTCACTTGCCAGTTCCAGCCCTGGGATGAGCCTTGTGAGGGTTATGACCCCTTTCCTTTCCTCCCTCACCACCTCAGGGACTCCCTTGCACCCCCTCTCTAGATGGGCATCCACTTAATCCAGTTTTTCCCATGCTCCAGATGTAGATCCTTCCAGCCGAGTATGATCTGGTAGGTTTTTGTGGGACTGGGCGTACTCAGAAGTGTTTCCAGGCCAGAGCCATACACAGTACGGAGGGTAGGGTGTTTGCCTTGCACACGGCCACCCCAGGTCCAATCTCCAGCACCGCGAGCCTGCCAGGAGTGACCCCTGGGTGCAGAGCCAGGAATAAACCCTGAGCATCACTAGGTATGTCCCAAAACCAAAGGGGAAAAAAGTGTTTTCATATAAATTAATGGCAGTAAGCCAAAATACAGCCCGCCAAATCCTACAAAACAGGAATGCCTCATTTCCTGCTAGCTGGAAGCCTGTGGTCCACACCTCTGCCCCTCTTGGCTGCTGGCCTGCAAGGACATAAGCCGTCACTCCCAAGCTGGGGAACCCCAAACAGTAAAGCAGTGGGCAGTTAGGCCCATGTCACTGTTGACCCTCCAGTGGCAGCCTTTTTTTTTTTTTTTTTTTTTTTTTTTTTTTTTTTTTTGCTTTTTGGGTCACACCCAGCAATGCTCAGGGGTTACTCCTGGCTTTGCACTCAGGAATTACCCCTGGCAGTGCTTGGGGGACTATGTGGGATGCTGGGGATCGAACCCGGGTCGGCCGCGTGCAAGGCAATCGCCCTACCCACTGTGTTATCGCTCTGGCAGTGGCAGCCTTTTAAACCATCCTTTATTCACTCGGTGCCACCAACTATCTGATAACTAACAGCTTCTTTGTTGGTCACCAAAAAAATGGCCTAGGGGCTGGAATGCTAACACAGCAGATAGGATGTTTTGCTTTGCACGCGGCAGACCTGGGTTCGATTCTCAGCATCCTCTATGGTCCCCCGAGCACCGCCAGGAGTAATTCCTGAGTGCAGAGCCAGGAATTAGCTCCTGAGCATCTCCAGGTGTGATGCAAAGGAAAAAAATAAAGGCCGGTTGGGAGAATCCAGGTGGCCTGTAGATCCCGACAGCCCCGAAGGCTGCCCTTGGGAGGGATAGGCTCTGTACTCTTGAGAGCACATCAGTGCCCGTGGAACTTCCGGTGCCGTGCTCCCCACGGGCGTGAATCCTGAGGACGTCTCCCGTGGGAGGTCCGCGTCAGAGGTCAGTGTCACGGCCTCCGTTCTCAGAGGGTCTCATGAATCCACGCTGGCAGTCATGTCTCACCCAGGTGGGCATTTCCTGGCCCGTGGGATCCCGGTGGCCCCGGCGCCCACGGCCCCTGTGTTTCCAGGCAGGGTGGTGAACGTGTCCAGCATGGTGAGCCTCCGAGCGCTCAAGAGCTGCAGCCCGGAGCTGCAGCAGAAGTTCCGCAGCGACACCATCACGGAGGAGGAGCTGGTGGGGCTTATGAACAAGTTCGTGGAAGACACGAAGAAGGGGACTCACCAGCAGGAGGGCTGGCCCAACACCGCCTACGGCGTCACCAAGATCGGCGTCACGGTGCTGTCCAGAATCCAGGCCCGGGAGCTGAAGGAGCAGAGGAAAGGGGCGGGCATCCTCCTGAACGCCTGCTGCCCGGGCTGGGTGAGGACCGACATGGCGGGGCCCAAGGCCACCAAGAGCCCGGAAGAAGGAGCAGAGACCCCCGTGTACCTGGCCCTCCTGCCCCCCGACGCCGAGGGCCCACACGGACAGTTTGTCATGGAAAAGAAAGTGGAGCAGTGGTGAGCACGGCTCTCCGCTCCGGCCCCGAGCCCCAGCCAAGAGCTGTCGTGATTGGACATATCCTCTGACAGATACCTCCATTCCCGAGGGCCTGCTTCCCCGCCACACCACCCCAGCCTTAGTCAGAGTCTCTCTGTTGGGTCCACACTGAGCTGCCTCCTGATTCTGTGGGGTCTTTGTTTTTGTGATTGCTTCTGCGGCCAGCGTCTGAATCGGTGACAGCCGTGAACAAAAAGCAACAGATGAATAAAGGGTTCTGTGTAAATGTTTGCGTGTGCAGGTGGTTTGTATGCTGAAGCAGCCCCTCGATCTAGCAGACCCGAAGGGCCACAGATGGACAGACAGAAGGACAGGGCCTCGTTTCCTGCTCCAGAGACAGTCCCAGGCTACAGCAGTGGTTGTGGCTTTTTTTTTTTTTTTTTGGTTTTTGGATCACACCTGGCGATGCACAGGGGTTACTCCTGGCTCTGCACTCAGGAATTACTCCTGGCAGTGCTCAGGGGACCATATGGGATGCTGGGATTTGAACCTGGGTCAGCCGCATGCCAGGCAAACGCCCTACCCACTATGCTATCACTCCAGCCCCCGGTTGTGGCTTCTTAATGCACAGTGGGCCTGGGGCAAGTACTGCTGTAAATACTGATATGTAAATTTGGGGTGGGGTAGGCACACCCTGCGGTGCTTTGGGCTTACTCCTCTGTGCTCGGGTATAACTGCTGGCTGTGTTTAGGGGACATTAGTGGGTGCTGGAGATCACACTGCAAGTCAAATGCCTTGACCACCATACTCATCCTCATCCTCATCCTGTTGATGGTTGATTTTCTCCAGCGGTCTCAGTAACGTCTTCATTCGTCCTAGCCCTGAGATTTTAGCAGCCTCTCTTTACTCGTCCTTCCGAACAGTGCTGTGGTGCTGCGTTGGAGGCACTTTCAGGGTCAGGGGAATGAGATCCATCATTGTTACTGGTTTTGCCATATGAACACGCCACGAGGAGCTTGCCAGGCTCTCCCATGTGGGCAGGAAACTCTCGGTAGCTTGCCAGGTTCTCCGAGAGGGAGAACTAGGCTATAGGATGTTGCTTCCAGGAGCTTGATTTTATAGTCTCTGGATGTTGGCCATTGATGAGATTACACGGCACCGGGGGCAGTTTCTGGGTGTGACCGCCTAGCTACTGGAAAATGGGGGACCTGGGCAGAAGAGGCCCAGTCCCGATACGAGCAGGTTTGGAGATCTTGGGCCCGGGTCCTGCACACCTGGGTTCCTCTGCCTGTTTCTTCATGTGTGAGGTTCGTTGGAATGTGTGGAGAGGGGCCTTGAGCATGGCTGTGGCTAGGCTCTGGAGGTCTTCGGCTGCGGGGACTTTGCTCGAGGTGGGGAGGGAAATTCAACCCATCCCCTCTGAGGGGCCCTGGTGAAGACAGCCAGGCGCAGGGGCAAGAGACTCTGCCGGCATCCTCCACCATACTCATCCTAGCCCAGTAAATTTCTTTTTTTTTTTCTTTTTTTTTTTTTGGCTCTTGGGTCCAGCAGTGCTCAGGACTTAATCCTGGCTCTGCATTCAGGGATCATTCCTGGCCCACCCAGAGGATCAGATGGGGTGCCAGGGATTAAAACCCGGGTTGGCCACGTGCAAGGTGAGCGCCCTCTCTGCTGTACTACTGCTCTGCTCTTCCCCCTTTTTTAATGCTAGAAATACTGTAGAATATGTTATTAGTTATGTGCTGATATTAATGTCAGAGAGTCTCTTGCCCGCATGCCTGGCTGTCTTCCCCAGGGCCCCTCGGAGGGGATGGGCTCCAGCTTCCCTCCCCACCCCAAGCAGAGCTCCCGGCAACCGAAGACCACCAGAACCTAGCTACAGCCATGCTCGAGGCCCCTCTCCACACGTTCGGACGGGCCTCACGCATGAGGGTGCCGCATGAGGGTGCCGGCAGAGGAACCCAGGTGTGTGTAATCCCATCAACGGCCAACATCCAGAGACTTAAAAGCAAGCTCCCAGAAGCGCGCAGCCGAGATATCTTGTAGCCTACTTCTCCCTCTGGGAGAAACTGGCAAGCTTCTGAGAGTTTCCTGCCCATGGAGGTGGGGGGGGACAACCTTGCAAGCTTCCCATGGTGTATTCATATGCTAAATCCAATAACAAGTTAGATCCCATTCCCCTGACCCTGAAAGAGCCTCCAGTGCGACATCATTGGGAGGGCCGAGTCGAGAGAGACTTCTAAGATCTCAGGGAAAGGACGAATGGAGACGTTACTGAGCCCGCTCGAGAGATCGATGATTAACGGGATTTCGTGATCGTGTGATCGTGATATTAATGTGCCCATTTGTGTGTGTGTGTGTGTGTGTATTTATTTTGGGGTTCAGTTTTTGGCCATACCCAGCTCAGAACTTCCTCCTTCCTGGATCTGTGTTCAGAGATCACACCTGGTGAACTCTGCACCATATGTGGTGCCGGGGATTGAACCTGGGTCAGCCACATGCAAGGCAAACGCCAAACCTTCTGTACTATTGCTCCAGCCATCTCTGGGTATTGCTGGCACCTAGAGATACCTGTTTCCCACGTCTCAACCCTTCGGCTGCTGGCAAATCAAGGCCAATTAATCTGTTATTAGAAATGTCAGGTTCCCGTGGCAACAGCCCAGCTCCCGGAGAAGTCAGGACCCGGGGACACTCCCCATGGGCCCAGCGATCAAGGGGTCATGCCAGAGAGACCACCAACACACATCAGCAGTCACAGCCCGAGAGCAGCCATAGAAGTACACAACCAATGCTCCGTAGCAGTTTAGCCTGCCTGCCTTACTTGGCCAACCTCCGGGGAAACATGAAAAATGGCCTCTAGGGAAGGAAGGCATGTGGCTTATCTCTCAGAACGCCAGACTCCTTGGATAAGACCATTGCAAGTGGGACTGTGCGTCCCGGTGCTTCAGATGCAGCCAGAGAGAGTGAGGGCTTGGGTGACGGGCCCAGTGCTGGGACTGGGAAGGCTGGGTTGTCTCTACCCTGCAAACTCCACAGGTCCTTGTGGAAGGATAAGGTGTCACGAGATGCACACCCTTAACCAGGCGAAGCGAAACAGAGATGGCCCCTCCACTTAAAATGGTGACTGTCGGGCCAGAGAGAGAGCACAGTGGGCAGGGCACCCGCCATGCAGGCAGCCAGCCGGGTTGATTCCCGGCATCTCATCGGATGCCCCTGAGCACCTGAGTGCAGGGCCAGGAGTAACCCCCTGAGCACTGCCGAGTGGCCCCCGAAACAAAGGAGAATCCTTGTTGACCCTCATTGATGAGAACCTGGGTATGCGCCAGCCTGGGCCTTCTTCAGCTCCCCCACACCCGGCAGAAACGCTCCCGGGTGAACAGTGCCAGGAACAGCTCAGATTCGTGACGTGGCTGGTGTTGGATCTTTTTTTGTTTTTTTTTCTCATTCTCATGCATTGAGAAACCTTTCACCGTGGCCAATTCCTCTCACAGCCCCCACATTCAGTTACGCAACTCCGCGTGGGGTGTGATCCACAGGCAGAAGCAGCTTCTCAGAGGAGGCTTTCAGCGCCTGTGTTCGAGAGCTCCAAGACAGACATCCGGGTACAGTCGGCCCTGGCTCTGCCATCTCCCCTCCTGGCCTGAACAAGAGCATTTCTGACCGAATGAGCTTCCCACCACTTGGTTGGCTTTTTTTTTTTTCTTTTTGGGTCACACCCAGCGATGCTCAGGGGTTACTCCTGGCTTTGCACTCAGGAATTACTCCTGGCGGTGCTTGGGGGACCATATGGGATGCCGGGGATCAAACCTGGGTCGGCCGCGTGCAAGGCAAATGCCCTACCCGCTGTGCTATCGCTCCGGCCCCTGGTTGGCTTTTTTTCACCAGGAGGAGGGACACGCGTGAACACGTCTGCTGCAGGATGCAGCCACGCCTGACCCCTGGGGCCTGGGCCAGCAGGTGGGGGGCGGTGGGAGGGTTGTCCCAAAGCACCTGTGTCCAAATCCAGAGTGGGGACACCGGAGGGGTGCTGGCTAACTTCCCTCATCCCCAGGGACCCTTATTCGAATTTTTTTCCTTTTTTTTTCTTTTTTGCGTCACACCTAGTGATGCTCAGGGCTTCCTCCTGGCTCTACACTCAGGAATGACTCCTGGCGGTGCTCAGGGGCCCATCATCAGGTCGTGGCGGGATCCACATCATCAGGTCGTGGCGCTGACTTTTCACAGGGCAGGGGGAGCCTTTGTTTTATTTTTGTTATTGTTTTTGTTTTTTTGCTTTTTGGGTCACACCCAGCGATGCAAAGGTAGTTACTCCTGGCTCTGCACTCAGGAGTTACTCCTGGCAGTGCTCAGGGGACTATATGGGATGCTGGGAATTGAACCCAGGTCAGCCGTATGCAAGGCAAATGCCCTACCTGGTGTACTATCACTCCAGCCTCTCCCATGACATTTTTTTAAGACACAAATCAAACTTTATTGAAATTAACATGGAAAATAAAACCCCTAAAATACTCAAAGCAGGAGCCGGAGCGATAGTACAGCAGATAGGGCACTTGCCTTGCATGCAGCCAACCCGGGTTCAATCCCCAGCATCCCATATGGTCCCCCAGCACTTCCAGGAGTGATTCCTGAGTGCAGAGTCAGGAGTAACCCCTGATTATCACTGGGTGTGACCCCAAAACAAAAAAGCAAAAATGCTCAAAACAATCCTAGGGTTAAAGAAGGTGAAAAGCTTCTCCTTCCCAAGTTTTAAATTATACTATCAAACTATAGTACTTAAAACAGTGTGTAATGAAAAAAAGAGGAAATCTCAGGCCAATAGAATAGAATTGAAGTTCAGAGATGGATTCCAATTATATGACAGTTGGTCTTCTATAGAGGAGCAAAAACTATGAAGTGGAACAGAAAAGCCTCTTTGACAAATGGTACCAGGAAAAGTCAATCAGTTTACCCCTGGTAGGCAGGCTTGAATGGTGGTGAGAAAATTCGAGCAAAATATAATGCCCTAAAGCAGAAAGAGTATTGGGGAAATTGTCTGCCATAGAGGCAGGGGGAGGACTGGGATTGTTGGGTTGGGGGGTGAATACCAGGGACATTTCTTGGTGAAAATATGCACTGGTGGAGGGATGGGTGTTGGATTATTGTATGACTGAATCTCAAACATGAAATCTTTGTAACTATCTCACAGTGATTCAGGAAAGGAAGGAAGGAAGGAAGGAAGGAAGGAAGGAAGGAAGGAAGGAAGGGAGGGAGGGAGGGAGGGAGGGAGGGAGGGAGGGAGGGAGGGAGGGAGGGGAAGAAAGGGAGGAAGAAAGAAAGAGAAGGAAGGAAGGAAGGA